>NW_017100427.1:2213272-2216232 GCF_001263275.1 Habropoda laboriosa
TCCTGTCGACTTCACAACGGGAAAGTACTCGCAGAAGCGCCGCGCTGATTTATTTCCGCGCGCCGCGCCGGCTAAACCGCGCCGCTCCTTTTTTCAACCAACATTTTGCACGTTACAGTCCGCCGTGGAACGCCGTTGTTGTTCTTCTCTTCGTGCTCTCTTCCTTCCCCCTCCCTCCCGCCCTTCCTCGTCGTTTCGAGCGGTGACATCGGTCGGTCGATGGTAAACTGGAGCAGCTTTTTGCTAACAGCGGAGGAAAGTCGCGCGAAGAAGCCTTTTACGTATAGTTACATTGGTTGGATTCTGTCGCGATTAAACGGCGATTTATCAGCTACAGATTCGTGACAGTGATGAATGCCGTACGGAGGAGCGAAACCGGGTCACGATTCGAGGCGACCGCGTCAGGTGAGCGCTGCTCGCCTAGCCGCGCGTTCAAGTCTCCGGACAGTGCTCGCCTAGCCGCGCGTTCAAGTCTCCAGGCGGTGCTCTCCGAGTTTCGTGCTATAGACGGCACAGTTGGGTTGTAATTGGACACATTGTCGTTGGTTTCGTTGTGTTTGCTTCATGTTCGTTGTTGCAATTGTTGTATAGGGTGATTCTGGTAACTGGGACAGTATACAGGGTGGGCAGGGTAAAATTAGCCACTTGATTTTATCTTCTTTAGCTACGGTGGAGCGAGAAAACTTTTAGTTTGGGTGAATAAGATGGAAGACAAATTTTTTTCATAAACGATATGGTGGAGAATTGTCGAAGAACATTTTGCATTGTTTAATAAACTCTTGTATTTCATGACACGATCTATTTCACAAGTGAATTGATGTATTTATTTTGTCAATGAAATTGCATTCTTTTTTTACGTAGATCGACACTTTGGAATATTTTACGTATAAAAGTATTAGGGTATTGTGTCCAAAAAATGAACAGTTCGTGAGATATTTCAAATATTCGATAAGGCGTGTGATTATTGCGAAGTTTAAGGTGTTCGAGCATGTTTAATCTGAAATTGAAACTTCACAAAGGTGTATTCTTGAAAGGTTCAGTTTATCGATGAAATTTTGGAGATTGCTATCTCTCGGGTATGAAAGTTACATTACGTTGTCAAAATTTCTCAGCCTATCGCCTTCGCAGATTCTTCACGTTCCAGAGATACGTATCTCACCGTTGTCGAAAGTATCGTATAACGATATATCGGACGGTTGATCGAAAAACGACCGATGTAATTACTCCCGAAAATCTTTAGCAAACCCGATCACGTTCCGCTCCATTTACCACAAAGTATCTTCTCAGAATTTATAGTTACCACGGGAGTACCGGGCCATTCCGGCCCGAAAATTCCATCACCTCGAACCAGCTGGCAGGTGAGCGAGTTTCAGGTGCAGACGCTCCGATAAATTCCTTCTCCCTTGGGTCACGACGTGCACCGGTTAAGGGTCGAATCGAGTTCACTGTTACTTCGAAACACTGTTACCGAGGTGAACGAACTCTCCCATAGAAAATCAACCGTGTTCCCTATCCTGTATTCTCGAATATTTCCTGAAGAAACACGTGAAAATTATTTCAATATACTCACCGAAGATATCAATTAATTATCTACGTTACTTTCGTCCGAACGTTGATTGTAAAATGAAAGCAAAGCGTATGGGTGTGCAAAGAAATGATACGTGCCAGGATGTCAGGAGTTTACAACTGGTTCGTGCGATCAAATGACAAACACGTCGGGGGATGTGTAGATATCGGCACACGCGATCGATTTCATTCGTTATCAGCGATTAATCATGACGTCCGGTCGATTTATCCACTAATTACGTTAATTAATTCATCGAACGGTACCAGGGAAGAGAAGACCCGCTTGTTCGATTAACCCGATCGACGTGGTCAATTTGCACCGGTTATTTTTCACGTCACGCCATTACCGCCGCCTGTCGTTTACGCTTCGGCTGAGATTATCGTGCGTAATGCGATCGGTTTTTCTGCGTGGCGGGGTTCGCGGCGTTCGTAATTAGAGGCTCTCGGTGCGTGTTAGGCGCAAGCAAGACTGGTAGTTAACAAGCTCGGCAGCCTCGTATATTACGCCGTTAGATAAACGCCGTTTATCAACGCTGGGACGGACGAGTCCACGCCGGAATTTTGCTCTGTTTGCCATCGACGGGCATCGCGTTACGTGCGATCTCATGGAAATTTAAGCTGGCGTGACTAATTGTGACGTAAGATGTATATAAGGATGAAACGGAGTGTTATTGAATTGCTAAGAAGTTGTTGATTTTTCTACTTTTTTTTTAGGCACCTTGCAGTCACGGTTTAGTGTTACAAATTGAGGTACAAAAAGATCGCAATTAGTAGAAAATGAAACTAGTTTCTGCTGTTTTGTTCCCCTGTCCGTTTCAACAGAACTGTGCGACGTGTAATTGAACGATAAATTGCGCGGCTGTTGAAAAGCTTAAATTTAATTTTTCTAATTTACATTTTAAATTCGAATTTTTCTATATATTCTACATAACGAATCTATATTCTGCTTCAAATATTACAATTTGAATATTTCATAGTTTTAATATTTGTACTATTCGAATAGGCATTTGATTGCAACTCGATCTGAACCTCGTATTCGAACGGAACTCTCCCATCCCAAACCTAGAGCTCGAGTCTAAACACACGTTCCTCCACCACAACCTCCCCACCTAACGCTCTCGACGCCGGGTCTCGATGTTCCCGCGGGTTCGCGACTATTTTCCCATGCGACGCGACCAAACGAACCGGTAGGGTTCCCTCGGAAATTGGACTCGAAAGCGTTTGAAGCGCGTAACCGCTAGCTTGCATTATCAGCCGGCGGCGGCGACGGCGGTCCCGCGCGTTTTCTGTGTTCCCAACGAACTCTCGTGTGTCCGGCGTGTTCTCTCATCTTCGGCCTCTAATCGCGTATTCTGGCGCGGCCTTTCTCACAGCGGCTCGCGCGGCGTGCACAC
>NW_017100427.1:2216333-2219532 GCF_001263275.1 Habropoda laboriosa
CGTCCACGGCGATTCGTTCTACGCGTCGAACGCCGAGAGGCGTCCCCGCCGCGCCGCGATGCGTTCGCCGCGCGGAGAGAATCGTGCCGGGATTATTACACGCGCGAATAACGTGCAGGCACGTAGGCACGCGTGTCACGCGCGTGATTAAGATTTTCTCATTACTCGGGCATAACGCGCCGTATCCGGCATCCACCGTCTTCTCCCTCCCTCGAAACCCATGAGAGCACACCACCGTTTTTCCGCCGCGAGGACAGCGCACACCTCGCCGCGCAGCTCTACGGTCTTCTACGGCTTTTCCACGAACCGGCGGAGCAATTATTCGCCGGGTTATGCGCCGACGAAAATATTCGTCCGGTGAAAGCCGTTCGACGACCACTCAGATCTCTTTGGAGCGAGTTTTTGTTACTTTTTACGAGTTTTTCTTTTCTCCTTTTCTTCGTCCTCCCTTCTGTCTTGTCTGCGTTCTTTGCGACAGAGATGCTGGAGGAATGAGAGATTGATTGTTGCGCTTGGAATGGTTGTTGTGGCTAGTTTTTCTCTTGCTTCGGGAGATTGCAGAGATTCTTTTTTAACGACGCTTTGTTCTCGTGTACGTTGTATCGTTGTTTCGTCCATTCATACGGGGATATTGCGGATTTTTCAAATTCTTGTGGGAAAATTCATTTTGTGTTTCATAGGAGATCTCTTTAAAGGGACACGTGAAATTCGTACGAAGATATTACAGGAAAATTCATTCGTGCATTAGGATAACAATTGTTCCATAAACTTCTTTAGAAGGTCACGTGAAAAATCAGGAGAATCACTTTGAACGTGAAGCAAACCAAAATAGTCGTTACAAAATTATTAAGAGCCGAGAAAAGGGTTATTCGTTCTGGACTCTCATGATGCAACGAGTGTATGCATTTTTCCTAATACCTGCCACTAAATTTACCGTACAAGTGTACTTTAAAACCTACAATACTTTCTATACGAACATAAAGGGTGTCCTAATACTCACAAACAGCGCTATACTTGCTGATCATACTACGGAAACGATTTCAGAGCTCACTAAATTACATTCGAAATGGAAAGTACCATTCCCTCTCCCAAAAAAGAAAAAAAAAAACAAACGACAGAAACGCAAGTTTGAAACCCACTCAGAGTAAACCAACAAGGAAACTGAATAGCGTTCCCTTCGACATCTTCGAGATTTCAAAGAAAAGCAAGTTTCCTTTCTCCGTACAACACGGCGATATATTTCTAAGCCCAATTACATTTTCAACCGACTGCGTGTGTACCCGTTCAATAATTCATAACTCACGTTCAGAAATTTCTCCGCCGGTGAATCGGCGAAGTTCGACGGCCATAAAGCTCGTCCAACGCGTGTCCTTCCTTTGAACGGCCGGGAAAAGGGCGCGATTACGCAACCGTGGCGGGAACTCGGCCGTTCTGAATCGTTTCCCAGCGGTGTGCGTATTAGTATCAGCGTCGTAAGAGGCGCCGTCCGCTCGATAACGTGAGTCATGCTCTCTAATTAATGATGTTGAGGCGAGCGCGGCAATTTGTGAGCTATTCGTAATCCAGAATTTTTCCATTTGTCAAACGGCCCACGGAGGAAGCGTGGAGAACAGCCGCCAATCGTCCGCGGTCTCTGATTCCGCGGCGGCCATCCCGCGACGATTCATGGCTCCCGTGGAAAGAATTACCCAGATCGAGCGTCCTCGATTGGAGGTTTTTGCAGCGATTCCTCTCGAGCCTTGGAAATTCAGCCAGCTTTCCTGGAAGGAACGTTTAGAATATTCTTGTTTGTTCGAAGAGCGGCAATTTGATAATTATACGAATCAGTGATACGTCCTTTTTTTTAATCGCCTGAATTTTAAGTAGCGAACGAAGAAAATGACTATTCTTCTAAATGATTCTTGACAAAGATACTCAGAACGTCTCATCTCCTCGAGCCTTGGAAATTCATCCAGCTTTAATGGAAGGAACATTTGCAATATTCTTATGTGAACATACACTACCGGCCGAAAGTTTGGAATCACTGAGCACTGCAATTTACAGAAAAATTTCCAGAAAAAAGTCAGCGACTTTGAGAATTTTTTATCATTCGAATTGATTGATATGAGATAAATTGTTGAAAGTAGAATTGAGATAAACTTCAAATCTATAAAAAATTAGCAGCAGATTTAATATTGATGAAAAGTGGGAGGTGATTCGAAACTTTTGGCCGGTAGTGTATATACTTCAGTGATATAGTTTCTGCTTTAACCCGATAGTAGTCGCCTAAATTCTAGCTTTGGAAGTACGTAAGTAGCAACCGAAGAAAACTGATTCAATTAAATCCGACAAGTGTCCCTCGAAAATTACTATCGATTCTCCGCAAAGATACTCCGAACGACTCACCTACACTTCAACCTACTCAAACACACACAACTGTCCCTTTCAATTACGAAACGAGATCAGAATTTCGACCGAAGACAGGTCCATTGAAAGAAATCGTTCACCCGCTTTAATTAAAAAGAAAAAAGGAAAGAGGACTGAAGTAAACGAAGGTTGTCGGTTCTAATAGACGATTCGCGTTTACCACGAAAGTGACGAAACACCTCTCCACTTATCTCTCTCTCTCTGTCTCTGTTTCTCGTCGTTCCGCAACACACACGTATCGAAAGATCACCCACATAATTCAGCGTGTACGCGGACTGACTCATCGATACCGGAACTTGGCGAAACCAGTGCCGGTGGAACGCATTCAGTCACGTCCTTGAACCTTGCCTTCGCTCACGTAGAATGCACGCCGGAGTAATTGAACGAGCGCACCGATCGATCGTCGTCACCCAGAAGACGGATCGCCGCGGTTCGTTGCGCAAGAAACGACCGTTCTAGGGTCCCTGGTCGATCCGCTCGGCGCCACTTGTCGTCGCCGTTTTCTTACCACGGTGAGAGATTTCGCTAAACGGGGCTTGATGAAGACGTAGCCGCCGGGATCATCGGTAACAGCATGAAATTCTAATTATCGGGAGACGCGGTTAATGATTGGTTGGCCCATCGAGATGGATGGTAGAATGTTCCGAGTGAACGTTTTCGCATTGGATTTCACGGAGGAACACACCGTTGAAATTCTGTAAATAGGTTGATTTTAATGGAGTGGTGAAGGCGAGGATGTTCGAACGTGTGGTGGATTGATGTTTTCTTGGGTGCAACGCTGGATAAATATGAG
>NW_017100427.1:2219955-2221594 GCF_001263275.1 Habropoda laboriosa
AACGTATATAGGTTTTTTTTTTGCTTTTTTCATGTTTCTTATTTGATGTGCAGGTAAGTGAGAAAATTATTCAGTTCGAGGATTCAGTTAGATTTCGTTATAATGAAAGGGAATTATATTTATTTCGTTTACGTAAGTAGGGAATGTTGTATAATCCGTGTTATAGCGTTCGAAATTAAATTCCACATGGTAAATCTCTATTATTTCGAGTAATTGAAGAAAATATTGTTTATTAAATCTTATTGCACCCTCTGTGCTGATTTTTTCGTATGTGATCACCAGGTGTCTGTTTCTACCGCTTATTCTAACCCAATCTGCATAATAATGCGGGGCAATGGTGCATTAGCGTTAAATTATATCGACTTTTATCTATTTTAATGAATGCTTTTGTCGCTATGTGAAAATTTGCTGAATTTGTCGATATAATGGAGGAACGATTACCAGAAAATTAGGGAAACATCTAATAAAATAAACAGCAGGTCTCAATTTCACTCGTCTTCTTATCTCCTTGTTTGCTTGCCCAATCACCATTTGCAATCTACTCGCGAATACCTCAGCATTCAAAAATTTCTTAAAACCATTTAAATTCATTCATCATTCTGCCATAAATTTAACATCAACGCTCGGAAAAAAAAAATCATTGGTCTGGTACTTTATTGCATAACGCGATACAATGTCGCGCAGAATCTGTGCCAGAAAACGTACGAAATAGATGTCGAAAGGCGCAAGGAGGAAGCGTTCGCGAGTCGAGGAGGGGACGTAAGGCTGTCGAGCGTCGCATAACGACTTAAACGCGCCCGTAATCACATTGTTTGCCGGTAATTGCGCATTAATAGATGAGAACTGGGTCTGCGCCGGCTGCAGGGCTACGACGGTCCGCTAACCTGCCTTCACCTTGCGTAATCGTGCCGCTCGTGGTCGGTCGAAATACACATAGGGAGGACGAGGTGCCGTGGCTGCCTGGGTAATTCGCGAATTCCACGCTCGCGAGGAACGCTCGAGGGCCAACCTACACGAGGAGAAGATTTCTCGGGTTTATCCTCTCTCTAAGAGCCGTGTATTACACATTTTTCGAATTATCTTCACGCGAGCCCCGGCTGTACCGTTTGTCCTTAATCCAGGCTGCGCCGCGCCGAGTGCAGGAAATATTTGTTATTCCTTGAGAACGTGCCATCAGGCGATTTCTTCGGCGAGACTATCATTTCGGAGGCGTAGCTGGAGATTAGCTGTGTTTTTATCTGTCTCGGTTTGTCTTTCGTTGCGCATGTTGGGTTCAGTTTTGGGGGAATGAATGCTTCTGGGGTTTGTCTTGTGTTTTTATTCTGTTTGCAAAGTAGCATTTTGAAATTTTTCGGTTTCGTTTTTATTCAATTTCCTTGGTAGTATTTTATTACTTTTTCAAATATTTCTGTGAGTATTAAATGAAGTTGGAACGAAGTGCGTGATTTGAGTGAGTTTTGATAGCAGAAATTGAAATGGGAAGCCTCAGATCTTATCTCAGAGCCAAGTTAAGCTGATTTTGTTTCACTTGTGAGAAGGGGAATTGTTACAGTTTCCCATTTTGATAGAAAAAGTAGATTTTTTTTAGTACATTAGACTAAGAAAAATGCAATTAAATAACATAAAAATATATTTACAC
>NW_017100427.1:2221605-2233357 GCF_001263275.1 Habropoda laboriosa
ATTTGCGATCCACGATAATTCAAATTTCTCATTCACGTTTCACGAAATGTTATTTCGATAATAAGAAAATTCAACATCGACGTTCCAAGAACGACACTCTACAGGAGCGTACAAAACACTCTACACTGAATAGTAAATTAGTTTAACGTTCTATCCACTTGTCATAGTCTCTAGAATCAACATCCTGGACAACCTAACTCAACTCACAAATAGACTACGAGAATCTTCGTAGAAAAAAATCGAACAAACATCTGGATAATTGTAAAGGTTAATTTCTTTCGCTTCTTCGACCAACCGAGAGAATTTCTATCGTTCATTTTTTTTTGTTTTCGCTATCGTTTAACCTTGACGTTTAATGGGCCAAACTGTTCGTGGCGTTTGTTAAAGGCGAAAGAGGAGCAAACTCGCCAGGGGAATCCCCGTGACACGTGAATACCATTTGTACTAGAAGAACCACTTCCTATGATTGAACGATTCAATCGTATGCGACCAACGCTCAGAAAGCTGTCATTAACTCTTGCTTCTTCTAACACGGACTATTCTAAAGGTTGCTTCCTGCCCGCTGACTTTTAAATCACGAGCAAAACTCGCTAACGATACCGTGGAAGCGTTTGAAGACGAGAGAAGAAGAAGAAGAAAAAAAGAAGAAACTACGAGCATAGTAGAAAAAGATGGGACCTGGTTCCGTTTCTTAAGGTACAAGAAACACGAGTATTACGTCTTACATGTACGCTTTATAAGTGTCTTGCAAATGATTCTATCTGATTCGTGATCGACGTTGATGGTGTTTACGTGCAACATATTCTGAACTTGTCACCTGCATTGAATATGCAACACGGCTGACCTTATTGACCGTTAATCGTAGCAAGGATTCTGCGAGATGATTTGTTACGTCCACTCTTGTAGAATAATTCCTACGTATCTCTTCGGAACTGATTCTACGCTTCTAGAATTACGGAAAAATTCCGAAATTTTAAGTCATCGATATTGAATGCAATTGCAAATTTTAAGGCCCTCGGTTTTTCCATGGATTCTGGTCTCTTGTTGCTGTAGAGCTGGAAGGCTTCAACCCCTTCCAGAATTTTTATTCCATTTTCATTTTTATGTAGGAGAATTAAAAATCTTTCAATCCTCGATAATACATAAAATTGTAAATTTCTAAGCCTTCAGTTCTTCCATAGATTTCACCACTCGCCCGTTCACCTCTAAAATTACTACTCCGTTTTCATTTTAGTATAGAAAAATTCGAAATATTGAAATCCTCAAGAATCTGTAAAATTATAAATTTCGAAGTTCCGAATAGTGCACAAAGTTGCAAATTTCGAAGCTCTCAGTTCTCCCACAGACCTCACTCGTTGCTCTAAAACTCGAAGGTTTTATCCCTCTCTCTCCCCTCGACTCATCCTCGAGAAGCAAACTCCCACGCACTCACAGCATCCTCATTTCCTGAACATCACGTTCACGCTTCGCTCTTAAATTCCCTCACTCCTACACACCGTCGATCAGCGTTGGTCATCTCCGATCGTGAGCAGCCTCGCGCGTCAGCCTCACGGTTTCCCAGACCGAACGCCCGCGATCTCCGCGTTATTTTCAACACTTGCAATAAACACTTTCCCCTATGAACTAATCGATTAAGAATCGGCACAACAGAGAATCACGTACTGAAATGACGCATCTGTAAATCGACGGTTTTTTTCTTCTTCTTTTCTTCTCCTCTTTCGTTGATCGCAGCGACGATTACGAAGATCCACTAGGACGTACCGATCCTCTCCGATCAGCTTGTTCGATCAGTATACTCGCTTTTACGGAACAGAAGAAGCTTGTAGAGGGAAATTTGAAAAAATTCTAATGTATGTAGAATGTTCTGAAGCTAAACGAACGAACTCCTTTCAGTGTATCTTACAAGGAAGAAGTAAGGGAAAACTTTTGTACGAACGTGTATGCGAAGGTATAACAAAAATGTTGAACATGAAGAATTACTGAACAGGATATTAATATCGATCTTCCTGGATCAAAAATGCCCCATTTTTGTTTAAAACAGGTATGTCTGGCATTTTGGGGAAGGACAACATTTTCAAATTGAAACTTTGCTTATTTTACAATTTTACGCAATAGTAACTTTCTAATAAATAATTTTCGCATCCACATTTGCACACAATAATTCTCTCACCTCCGCTCTAAAAAAAAGCACCAACTCAGCTTCATCGTCCAACTCCGAAGCACCCTGTATGATTTAGCACTTTCAAAAGAGAAAGAGATACACGTCTAGATACACACGAGCACGCATAACCTTTATTCAATACCGAAAGAAAGAAAGAAAAGGAAATATAGGCAACGTGATCTCACGTTACCATAAAACTCGACAATCAGCCAATCTGGAATCACGAGACCAGAAATACAACAGCACCAGCCAGCCTCTGCCTCGATCTCTCAGATGAATCGTTATCGTAGCTCGCAATTAGGGAACCTTGGCCAAACTTGGTTCGTTCGACTTTATCGTGAAAAAGAATCGCGTGGAGTGAAGGTCGTAGTCGTGATCTCCTGGCTACCGGTTTCGCATTTGCATAATTTCGGGTCAGAGAGACGACGCGTCGATTCTCTAGCGCACTCGATCCTTCCGAGCATCGTTCGAGCCGCAACCGGGAACGGGGTGGAAAAAGAATAAAATGGTCGAGAAGAGGTGGAAAAATGTGTCGATAAGATCGCGACGGTAGAATGGGATCCTCGTTGGTTCGTGTTGTTCGCTCACGAGGTGAAAAAGGCTACGCGCAGATAAGGATCGGGAAAAGCGATCGATCCCGGGCTTAGGAATCGGCCTTGAGCATCTGTAAAATGCAAAGTAAGTGGCGAACGAGGCGAAAAAGTCACGAGCAACGTACGTGTATCCAAGGTTGCGGGAAGAGGTGTGAAAAGATGGATAAAAAGAGGTCCGTTGACGTTTCAGCTCTCGTCGTTGTTCGGATGAACCGGTGAACTGATTCTTTTTTCACCCAGGAAGTCTCTAACGTGTCGTTTCTGTTAAATTTATTCGTGGACGTTAGCGAATTAGAAGGCAAATGGGAAGGCGAAGAAGGGGGGAGAGGAGAATACTAGAGCGAGTAGGACGATATTAACATGACTGATGAATGAAGAAACGCAGAACTTTTCAGTGTCCGCAATAAACTTGCGAGCAACGTCTGCTTTGCAATGGTAATGCGTGCCAATTTAAATCCGCAGCCGTGACCCTTCACATGCTCGCGGGATTTTCTATTTGCTCTGGACTTGGTTTATTAAATCATGCGGTTTTTGCAACATTCCAAGTTGCCTTTTTCTTCTTTGCTTTCCGTTTCTTCTTCTTGTTTTGTTGGTCATTCATTGGTATATGATTGATGGCTCGACGCGTTAGACACCGAAGCCTTGAACTTGGATTTGCCCGGTAGCTCTATTCATCTTGCCACAGTTTTTGCGTCCAGTCTGGGGCACTCGTTATCAGGCCTAAATATCAAAGTCAGCCCGAGCGTGATTTATAATTCCCACAGAGATAATCCAATTATTGACCGAAGAAACACGTCGCTGCTGTCCTATCAGATCCACGTAAGCATTTCGGCTTTGGAAAGCTTGCGAATATTTATGGTCGATTAAAAATGCATCGCATTGGATGCTCGATTGGTCGAAATATATTTCTAATTTGAGAGGTGTAATTGTACCGTTACTCGAAATTATTTCTTCATCTACTGCCATCTCTTTATTGGAAGATCTGAGCAATTTTTCGAAAGAATTATATTTTCTTCAATAAGGGTTGCAAAGCAAGTTAAATTCTTGACTTCTTCATGGAAATCTGGTTAAATGAAGAACATTATGAGTAAATTGATCGAAAGAAATATCCCAAGTTCAAGGGCCAAGGAAACAAGATTGAAACAATATTCCCAAAAATTCCTTCAAAAATACTAAAAAAAATTGTTTAAATCGAACGAAGCTAAGAAAAAAATAGAAAGAAGTGTTTAGAATATTCTGAATACAAAAGTGTTCATAATCTACTCTATTAAGAACCCGTTTAAGAGCAATTTCCATGAAATTCCCCTTGTTACCATTATTCCCCTATCGCCCCTCTTACACCAATACTTCCCACAACTGCTCTATTAAGGTCCATTTGTTGCACTCAAACTAAAAGCATGCATCCCTTCCACGAAGTCTGTCACACCAACCGTCCGAAATGTCGAAAAACGTCAGAGAAAACGGTGGCCATAAGAACGTCCATAAAGATCGGTCGGTCTAAATGGTTTCTTAGCGAAGATTCTCGGGATGGTAACGAAGCGATGTCGTCAGTAGTAGGCGATCGGGAAGAGGCGAAGAAGAAGAAGAGGAAGGTGTCGTGGTGTGCGCGCACCGTTGCAGCGTGTAACGGTCACTGGAGGCGCGCGTTCCCCTGGACCATTCTAATATCAAGGACTCCGAGACACACGGGCCGCGGAGACGGAAGAAGGGTGGGGGCGGTTCGAGCAAATGCAATCGACCCCTGACCCGGCACGCTGAAACCTGGAGGATATCTGACTCATGACGCGCTCAGGCGTCCTATCGTGGCGGCGCGTCATCGCGCGTACTCGCGGCCCTCGTCTTGCGTCTTTCGCGGTAATCTCGAAGGGGGATCCTGCCTCGTTAATCCTGATCCGCCTAATAATGGTAACCTGACCGGGAAGCCCCGTATCTGCATGCGCGACCTAACGTTCCGCCATCCTGTTTCAGCGGCCTCTCTTCCTTCTTTGTATCGATAAGTGGGAAAATGGGACTGGAGATTTTCTGTTCAGCACTCTCAATACTGTGTACGCTGATAAATTTCACTCTCGAGAGTAACTCGCGATAGTTTTCCCTTTAAATGGACACGTGCCCTGATACGTGGCGATTTTTAATTCTAGACCCTTAGAACTTTAATCGATTAAAATAACGATCTTTGCCTCGCAATTTTTCTTATGAAAATTTATGATTTTGAAATTGCGACCTTTCAGAATTTTTAGCTGGAAATTCTCAGTTTAGAATACTACAGATGATCAATGCTAATTCTGTGACCCATCTGAAAATTGTAAAAGAAGAGAGTACGTACGGCTGGGAAAATATTATGGTCAGGGATTCACAAAGCGTGCAAAAACATGGAGACGAGTAGTCTACGTGATTCCCGATCGCAATGGTACACACAAGCGAATGGTTACGACGTACGGGACAAGATTATTGCCCGATCAGAATAATAATTGTAATCATCGTCGCGGGGATAATGACGAGGTGACGAGAAGAACCGTGGACAGCGCAGGGCTAGGATGCCAGAGGTGACACACACGACACACGTGACATACGGCCGTCCACACCTCCTCGGACGAAATGAAATGCCGCGTAACAAACTGCAAAAGGGAAACGAGATAATCGCGTAAACGAACGAACCTCTGTCTTCTACCTCGACACCACGTAGACGTCAAGTGTACGTAGCATTGAGATTCCTTGATGAACCTATCTCGCAGCTCTTCTAAGAATATCCGTTTTAATGTCAAGCTTTTCCTTCGACTGGTTCGCCATTTTTCGAAGGTTTCACTTATACGAGAGTCTAATTGCACACGTGACGATTGACACGAGTTGACAAATTGATTCGTGCATGTTTTCACGTTTAATAATCAGCTTCGCGGTTGTTTCGCAGTGGAACGTGTCATCGGTAACGAAATCTAAGTAAAGTAGCAATTAATTCGTCGCAACGTTGAAAATTGATAGTTCGAGATTCTCCGACAAACTTAACTTCTCGAAGTGTTCAACAATTTTACTCGTTATTACTTTTTGTTTTTATAAAATCCCTCACTGTTGCAATTACAGGAAGTTACACCGTAGAATGCCAGGATTTTCCACCGTGAAACGAAATCGCTATCTAAGAAATTTCAAAAAACGACCGCTCGACGCGACGAGAAATTAGAACCGCGAGGAGAATCGGTTCAGTGGTTGCAAAACTCGAAGCAGAATACACCGACAGTGGCGAACAGGTGTCCAGAGGAAGGTGCAGCCTTACGGTGTCGTTGGAACAAGCCGTTTAGCACGAGAGAGTCCCGAGAGCGGCCGAGCGACCCTGAGATTTCGATCCTATCTCGGTCGATCCTCGATCGAAGGACATCTCGATTGACCGAGTTGGAAAACAATGCACCGCGGAGGACGAGGGATGCCAGCGAAGAGAGCACTTTATTGCAAATTATCCTGCCCGGTGTAATTACCCGGCGAAACAACGATGCTTCTGATAGGCAAAGGGGCCACGGTGTCGGTCGCGATCATCGATGCCACGGATCGAACGGTACAGGGACGATTATGGAAACCTCGATGTCCGTGTCGAGTGCTGAGAACGCGAACGCTTCGTTGACTCAAGCTTTTAAGACTGATGAGCCTCGTTCCGACTGGAAATTACTCTCCAGGACGTTTCTGTTCCTATTAGACGCGGCAGAGATTACGCGACGCGAAATTTGCTAATCGGAACGAAGCTCGCTGATACAACAGTAATTTGTAGTTCGAGTTTCAGCGAGGAAACGGGGGTAGCAAGTTCCCGTAAGATGTATAGCTGTTGAACGAAGATAGAGAATTACTACGATACTTGAGAAAATCGATCGCTGGAAATGGTAAATTTCTTAAGTTCGACTCAAAAGATACAAAATGGCAAGTTTAAACGTCAGATAACAATTCCACTTCCATCGAAAAGCGCAAATGAATTTCCAACGCGAGAATCATTTACATAAACACTCAGATTCGCCGCGTGAACGGCGAAAAATCATTCCAATTCTCGCAGCAGGGAAGTAGGAGAGCTTATCAGGAGCGAAGAAAGGATGCAGGATAACACGCGGATCGTGTTTGCTTCGCGGCGAGCGATTCGCATCTCGCGAGCGGTAATAAGCGTATTACGATTCCCTGCTCGTATATACATGTTAATGGCGAATCGTAGGCGCGCGTAATTGGAGAAAATTAAGACCGGCCGAATGAGAGAGGAACTGGAGATGCGCGAGAGGGTCGGTTCAAAGATTATGCCCTACAAGGACCTCTCGCTCGCAGGTTCAGACCGCTCGACTACTCGCTGGACACCGATCTTGGTATGAGGAAGAGAAACAGGAAGAATGAGGTACGAGGTCCTCGCACTCGAGAGAGGACCCTGGAGCGGACTGGCTGATCTGAACGCTGCTGAAGCCAGAGCCTGGACACGAGATCCTCGTGGGTAGAACCTCCGAGTTTCATCTTCTACTCTCGTACAAATTTTCCTTTATTTATCTTATTTAGTTTATTCGACGTGTTTATCACGTGTACGGAGAGAAAAGAGCGGGCAGAGCGAAGTGATTCATGTTATTGGCACATCAGGACGAAGGATAGTCGTAATAGGCTGTTGTAACTGCTTATGTAAGAGAGAAATAGACAAAATTAGCTAGGAGGAATCGAGTTAGAATTGGATACTTCGAGATTATGTGCAATTGTTTAATTTTAAAGGACTACTTTAGCCTGCACTGCTCTTCTTGAAGATGAGCTCGAAGACAAATTTATGATTTGCTGAAATTTGTAAAATAATGCAAAGGAATTAACAAATTAAAATGGGCTCGAAGGCAAGAAAATTCATGAAAGAAAAATTGAATTAATTAACAAATAAGTACGTAATTATAGGTAAATAGGAAAATGATATACACTGTAGGTTAGAAGAAGGACGAAACTGTTAAGGAAAGCGACGAAGGATTTTTATTTTATCCTTTAGTCTTCTTATTTGTTGGCACGTCATTTCAGGTCACATCTCATTATTTTACGATGCTGATTTTCCTATTCAGTAGGAGAGAACTTGTTAATACACGTCTGGTGTTAATTTCGGTGAAGCTCGTCTTCCTTTTTCTTCTGTAATATGTTGATTTTGTTGGAGTTTGTACTTTCACGGTGCGATACGAAAAAATGACGATGTCTAGACACAGCTATACAGCGTTTATTATCTAGGGTTCGCTATACTTCCACGTATCCTTACACATTGCAATAAATAACCCGCCGACTGGTATATTGTGGAGTTTGTTAAATTGGTTTAATAATTAGTTGAACAAGAAGATATATTCATCAACTAGGAATATCAATTGATTCGCTACATGTATTAGCAGTATTTGAAAGTTCCCCGGGTGTTATTACGCGGCCCCGTATCTCATCGATTAATCTTCCGAATAACTAATCTAGTTTTAGCTCGCTGCTTTAATTACAGTAGCTCCCTCGATCTCACAGTTACAATTTATATTAAACTTATATGGAGCGTCTGAAAAAATCCTCTCCAAAAGAAGAAGCACGCTAACCCAGGGTTAAATAAGATCTCGATAGCGATAGACGAGTTTAATCTTTATAATTGCTCGGTAGGACGATGATCGAGCATGTAGTGATTAATTGGCAGATCGACGAAGGAAATGAATACGCAATTCGAGCAAATGAACGGTTCACCGGAGATGAATCGAATTAGAATGCCCTCTTTTCTTCCCTTTCTCTCGGTAAAATCTTGGAAAAGAAAAATTCGCAGTGTATAGGTGAAGCTCTGGATTCCATCGAGGTTTCTGACAGTTATGCGAATCGAGCGGCCAGGTTGTTACGTGGCACGGCTATTAGCCACGGAATTATCGGCGCGCACCGAAATCCCGCGTGTGTGCTCGTCTTCTTTTTCGCGCAATAAATCAAGAGGCGTGTTAATGACGCTGGTGTGTCGGCGATTGATGCACGCACCGGCGAAAATATTGCGGAAAATAAACGACATTTAAAAAGAAAATAACGCTCGAAGCGTAATTAAGAAGAGACACGTCTGAATTTCTTCTTCCCCCTCCCACTTCTGTTTTTTTTTCTTCTTCCTCCTTATTCGTATCGCGCGAAGAGAGAGAGAGAGAGAGAGAGAGAGAGACGAAAACAGTTTGGCGCGTTTATATTCATCGCGCGATTTCACTCGATTTTTCCCAGAAAGAAACACTTTTCCCGCAGCAGTAGTGTACTTCACGAAAGCTCGATTTAAACCCTGTGGTGATGAAGTCGAGTCACGTTCGTTGCGTCGCAATACTACCAGCTGTCAAGCAAATAATGCATCTTCCCCTCGGACCGTGTGTTTCCAAGATCTACTCGTACCACTTTCCTGACACGCTGCGCTGGCTCGATCCGCGCGATTCGATCGGAGCGGAGCGATCGTGTGCGTTTCTAGTCGATCGTCGACTTCCAAGGGAACGTGTTCATTTTGTTCATACCTGTTATGCCCACGTCAGATCCTCCATGTGAATCATTATTTCTTGTAATCTCGAAGGCCTATCCGCCAAGTTTTTAGGTGTAAAAATTATTTAATATGAGTAATGCCTGCGTAATACCTGTCTTAGGGAATTAGGTAAAAATAAAGCTCTGACTGATTAATCATTCGATTCCATCCTTTCTTAATTATCGTTTAATCAGGGCAGCGATGCGCAAAACATCAGCTGAAGTGGCAAATTTTCGAATCTGTGAAGTAATTTCTGAAAATACGTTCTCGTTTACTCGACTGGTAAATTTTCAGATAACAGAATAATCGCGTTGAAAATAAAAAATTCCACTCTACGAATTGATATTTATATTAAATTACAGAATTATCAACGCTGTTCAGGCTTTCTTTAAAAAAAAAGTTCACTCCACTCCAGGCAATTCGTGATTTAATAAAAATTTGTATCATTACTTCATCATCTGTATTGCTTACTTATTAATCTTTCAATAGGCGGACGCTTCGAGCGACAGTTCCAGTCGTTCTGACAGCTTAATTGCTGTCCAATGAGTTCCGGTTGAGCAATGTTTTGATGATCGCAATCGTGGAGCGCGCGATTTGCACGTGGCTAGTATACTTTCGGCCTAACCTTGGCTATCGAAGCCTGCCACAACCGAAAACGGCCACGGGGAATCGATACTGCCGCGAGCTGCACGCTAATTCGACACTTTAAAAGCGAGCCACAGTCCGCGCGCCGCGTTCTTCGTGCGCGGCCCTGATGCGCTCGTCTGAGGTCGCCCGTTGATGGTGACATCAGACGTGCACCGCCTAGTAAAATTCTCTCGATTCGTGAATCTACGCTCCTGGTAATCATACAACGTCTGACCCTGATCGAATTCCGCCGGAATACTCAATGGCCGACGGCGAGCTGTCGTTGATTCTGTGATTCCCCATCTTCATTCCGACACTGGAACTTCAAGTTTCACGTCGTCTCGCGTGGAATTTTAAGGATGTTGCATTTTTCCTTTGCAATAGGCTGCGATCTTCCTCTGTTAATTTTTTTTAGACTTGTTGTTATCGTAATTTCAACTCTAGTGTCCTGTCATTTCGTTTTTCAGGGAAACAGGTCAAATTCTCGGAAGAAAGTGGAAACAGCGACTTGTCAGTCATATGCCACTAAAGAAAGAATAGCTTAGAAAGATACAACTGGGAAAGATAGGGAAAATTTGTGAATATTTGACTAATTTTTGGAGTCTAAAAAAATCTAGGAGTGTCTTATGCTTTACAGAAGAATTTTGGATACTTTAATTTTATTGCGAGTATATGTGAAGGTGATTTTTTATTTTTTCATTTCTTTGTCTGTACTAATTTTGGAAGATGTTGGATTATTTCTAACAACACCCTATGGAAATAATCAAGCGAGGACAAAAATGTCTCCGCGTTATTTTAAACAAAGGCACTAAGACTTCCACCAGATGTGTCGCGCACTGCACAATGCGATACCATAATGTAAACAGTTCCTAGGTATAAGGGGACTCCAACTTTCCTTCTGGGTGCCCAGAAACAGTCCTTTAGAAGATTCAATAGCGTAAAGACGTTTCCTCCGAGTCCGTCAATAAATAGCGTATGACAAAGTTAAAAGACTATTTCATTTTCATAACCCATTTCCAATAGAAGATTTTTCAACTTGCTTCCTTCAAGTATAATAATTCTTCGAGACATTAATTTGGGCAGTACCTGTATTTAGTTTAAATATTCTGAACTGTGTAAAAACCTATTCTTCCCAGTAACCCAAACTTTTCCGAAAATATCACCCAAATTAAATATAGAAAGGGATACGTCCCTTAACCCTTTGCGGTCGTATTTAGCTCAGGCAACGAACACTGATAATGTAATGCAAGATTATCATTTGTATTATTTTTCTATTATTTTACTTCGTCATTTTTACTATTTCTTATTTACTTTCTTCTACTTTACGTATGTTTAACACAATAACACCTGGTTTCATTTTATACAAAAATTATATTTAAATTTCTCCATGGTGCGATATAAGTGCTTCGGTGGCCGAGAGCAGACATACGACCGCAAAGGATTGAAATTACTAGGATATTTTCGATGTAATTGAATCCTTATCTTCTCAACATTAGAAAAAAGACAATTTTTCCCGACTAACTTTTCAAATATAAAATTGAACAAGTAATAGTTACATTCGATCGTTGGAAGAAACTCACAAACAGCGCGACTGTTCTATTCTAAATGATACAGCCTTCAGCCTCCAGCGAAGCGTCCCAAAGCGGCCGATTATCCCTTACATCACAGCCGTCGCTTTCATCTCGATTCCGCTCCGGTTGCTCGTTCGAGCGGCGTCATCTCGAACAGCCACTCGACCAAGATAGCCAGAGCAAGTGGTCGCGCGCGACCGGGATAATTGTATCGCTCGAACGCGCGGGATACGCGCGCGACGCGAGCCACGATTTCGCAGCCAGCTCGTTATACGCTCTGGCGTTTATCTCTCACAGTGTCCCGCGGTGACGAAGCCGACCTGTCGCT
>NW_017100427.1:2233431-2241184 GCF_001263275.1 Habropoda laboriosa
AAAATAGATGTCTCACCGAGCCAAACGTGAAGTTTTCATCCTTTCCTGCCGCTCAATTTTCGCTTTCTTTCGGTTCCTTATTTAAATCCTTAATTCCTTATTTACTTGGTTAAATATTAGAATTGAAGTTTCAATTCGATTGGCGGAATTATTTCAATTTTAGTGCGAATTTGCTGAGAGAATTGAAATATTTAAATTTCAGTATTTTCAATTTGATTGGCAATACTACTAACAATATTTGCACATCGGAGAATATCGAAGCTGTTATGTTAGCTAATTTGAATATCGCAGCTGCCTATCAACGTGTAAAACAATATACACCACTTTTCCCCAACGATCTATAAATCGGAGAGATCGTATTGCGACCGAAAGCGATCTCTTCAATATCGCTGTCAGAAACCCATCATTTTACCTTTCACTGTACCAAAATTTATCTCCCCTATCCCTCGAAACAGAATCAGGAGGCCGTTACCTCCGTTCGAGGCCTATTATTCACGTCCTACTCGAAAACACGTGTACCACGAAAGAAAACAATAAAGCGTTCAAAGCAGCGGCTTGCTCTACGTGTGTACAGTAGCGTTCGGTATCAAGAAAGGAATAATCTTTATCCTAGTTGAACTTCTGCATACATATTCCGTCACCTATATTATGATCTCATTTCACGTGGGACGATGTTATTCATCACCTACCCGATCTGTCTATGTTTCGATCGGTGTTCAAAGTTCCTCCGATAGGTATTCGAACTTTCGTCGAGTGGACGTGGATGAAGAACGCGTCCACTATAGGCGGGACCATAAATTAAAGATCACCAGGATGGCGTCACCGACGTGTTTTCTTTGCCACTTTTGCGTAACGGACGGTCAGTCGCGGATCTTTATAAATCGGGGCATACGTGGAAACGTTAAGTCTGCGAGACGTTCGTCGATCGAACAGCGTCGTCTCTGTAAAAATAACGTTGAAAGCGAATCGGGGAGAGTTCAAGAGCGAAGGTCTTGCTTGGCTCGAAGGAAGAGAGGCAGACAGAGGGACGGAGACAATAGGTCGAATGTAAATGCGAAAACGTGAGTCCCATCTCGATGCAAGGCTCGGTTCGTTCGACGAACGGAACGAAAAGCGATGTTCTGTGTCTCGTCCAGGTCTTCCATTCTTTCGTGTACACCGGCGAATTCGAGAATTCCAAACTGGAATCACTTCCTGTCTTAAGCCTAGGATGCCGATCAGTTTTCGTAGCGAGTCGCGCCGTCCGGTTCGTGAAACGATTTTTATTGGCGACTGCGACGAGGTGATCCGACAGATTTGCACTTTGGTTGTTCATTTCGCGAGGATCCAAGAACACTTGGGGCAGTTTTGTATTCTTGCTGCACCTGCGGCATTTTTCGACATCTTTTCTTGCTGAATAATTAATGGAAGACTGAAAGTGTATTTGGGAGGTGTGTAGACCTTTGTGGGAGATACTTGAAATTGAAGGAATAGGTAGATTATTAAAGGTATTTACTGTGCACATTCTATTCGTCTTTCTGAATCTGTTTGTGAAAATGGTATTTTTTACGTACAATTAGTGCAGCGTCTCTCTCTCCTTTTTGCACTTAATAACCTTTTCGTGATTCCATCATTTTTTGTAAATTGAGATCAATTTTTCAGTAGGATGTAGATTCCACTGATCCATAAAAAAAGGAGAACAAACCTCTTTGGTGGTTTCTCCTCGCGAATTTTCATAAAATTTTCAGAAATCACAAAGTTTCTCAAGGAGAAGAAACCTCTTCAGTGGTTTCACCTCGCGAATTTTCATAACATTTTGAATATCTACAAAAAGTTTCCATAGGAGAACAAACCTCTTCAGTAATTCCACCTCACGAATTTTACAAAATTTTGAGAATTCACACACGTTTTCTAACGAAGAACAAACCTCTTTGGCACTTTCACGAAATTTTGCAAATTTCAAAAAATCCCACCGATCCAATGTTAGATTTATCAGTCAGTTAGATATAACAATAATTAATCTAACGCCTTACTAGGAAGTACATATTACTTTTGTATACGTTCGGAGAAGTCCGTTTAGCCTTACCACCTCTGTTTAGTGAAGATCTAAATGTTTATGATACGTGGCAAAAGGCCCTTGGGCCCCAAGCGGGGTTGTAGGCAATATACAGTGCCTCAGTCTGTATACAGTGCTCTTACCATCAAGTAGAAAAGCGAACCTTCCTTGTGTCTAATAAAAGTTTCTAGTTTAAAATAAGGATTATTAATTATTTAACAACCAATAACTCCCGTAATTCAATAATTCCATCATTTTTTGTAAATTGAGATCAATTTTTCAGTAGGATGTAGATTCCACTGATCCATAAAAAAAGGAGAACAAACCTCTTTGGTGGTTTCTCCTCGCGAATTTTCATGAAATTTTCAGAAATCACACAAAGTTTCTCAAGGAGAAGAAACCTCTTCAGTAATTCCACCTGACGAATTTTACAAAATTTTGAGAATTCACAAAAGTTTCTAAAGGAGAAGAAACCTCTTTGGCGCTTTCGCGAAATTTTGCAAAAATCCCACCGACCCAAAATCGAGAATAATTAAAAATCGTCAAGCAAACATAAACCAACCCTCCATCATTCCCACCCCACTAAAACCAAAAACCTTAACGTCAAGTTTGTCAGACACCGAGAGACCGAACCCATGGCGAACAAAAGTCCAGCAAAGAACAGTGAGCGTAGTGTGAATAGCGTCGCATGCGCGAGGAGAGCGTGCACGCGCGGATTACACGGCGTGTTTGCGAAGCCATTAGAAGCCTCGTTACGTGTCATTGCCAGGGATATCAACGGTTCGTCGTGGTCGTGGCTTGGAAAGATGGTGGTGGCGGTGGTGTCCCGTCCGGTCGTTCGTCGTGTGTCCGAGCGGCGCGGACACGAAAAGCCGGGGCGACTAGCGCGGCTCGCACAATTATGCATCCGCGGAAGACAGAACATTAATTTATGGTTGAAATAAGGGCCCGGCGTGTGCGCGCGCGTGTCGGCGCGTCTGTTGCCGCGGACGAGCGTGGGCGCCGTGAGTGGCTCGCTTAAAACATTTCTCTGGTTCAGACCCCGGTGCGCGCCTCCAACGAGACACGGCCGCGTGTTCGTTATTTGTACCCACGTATTTATATGCATATATAACTACCTACGTGTATATACGATCTCGGTTATGGCGTGCGAGCGCGCACCGAAGATAGAGACGGGGAGAGAGAATCTTCTCGAGCAGCTGCTCCCAAGAGTGAACCTGATGTTTCGGAAGATTTCCGGCGGATTTTGGATTTGGTGTTGATTGGGTTATTAACGTGTTCACTACCACGGTTCTGTTGAAGCATCGTCCACTGTCTTTCGAATTATTTTCACTTACATTCCTGATATCTATGTTTCTTTCAGTTTTAGATAATACGATAGATGTCTGCATTTGTACACACCTAATATGTATTAAAAATAAAAATGCTATCATGGGAATTTGTGATTCACGCATATGTGACGCTGGTAGCGAACGTGTTAATAGAAATTATTTTGGTACTGTGCTCCTCTGTTATTTATTTCATTGATTTTCGTAGTTGTTTAACTGTTTCACGCAGGCAAACGAATTTGGGACGCTTGTTTTATGTGAATTTAAATTGGACCACAGTGCAGCTGAAGGGGAAAATGGGAAGATGGGAAGGTGATTCGGTGGTAAGTAGAAATATGGAAAATCGAGGGTCATTCGATAAGTGAAGAGAGAAAAGAAGTATTACAGTTTCATATAATAGAACCTAACGAGAGTAACGTAACAACCTTAATCCACAGATAAATACACCACAGTACAATCATCGAGATTGCAACATTACTCTCTCTTACATTTTACCTATTTTTACATGTTATAATTACAATCTGCTAACAAAATTGCAAGCAGCAAAAAGTAACAGAGAACTCTAAAGATTATTATCGAAACGGTGAAACAGATTTAAAAGCGATACAGCAAAAACGGTAGGCAAAACTCGTATAAAAGGCTAATCAAGCTATGAACCTAATTGAAAAAACGAAAATTACCATTCGACAAAAGTTAAAATAGATAAAGTAACTTAATTGCGTGAAAGAAGAAAGTTAGAGTTCTGAAAATAATCAGACACTTGTTCGAGAGAAACCGACGAAAAAATACGACACGAAGAAGAAAAACAGGAAGAGCGAGGAGAGAGAAGGACGAAGAGTGAACGCAGGGAAGAGAGAGAGAGTGTGGAAATAAAAAGAGGAGGAGGAAGGAGATGGACGATAGGAGGCACGAGAGGGACAGGTAGAGTCTACGGAACGGACGATTAATAACCGAGGTGTTTCGAATAAATTAAAGCACTTACTTATCTCGCGCTCGCGCGAAACACCGATAGCGCGCGGACCGTGGCCTTTGTCGTAACACGACATATTCGTTGGATTCGTTCTCACCTATTCACTCGGTACGCCGTGCTGGAGATTGCTTACACTCGGCTACTTGGGTGGTTCTACGCGTCACACGGAAAAGGGGACGATGCTTCAAACGCTCGGAGAACCGCGATACTTCGTCTCGTTGTAAATCACACGGGACGATTTAGGTACGAATCGTATCGAAGACAATGTTACCAGCTTCCTAATTTCATTGGGAGAAAACAGTGTAACAGTCGGTTCGTTATCTTACCGCAACAGGTAGACTTTTTCTCTACTTAGAGAGTTTACGGTTATGAATGTGAGATGTAAGGAATATCGTTGAATGGAAGATCCGTTCATTCAGAGCTCGAGTTAATCCTCTGGAAATTATGAGACTTGAAACTTACACATTCGTTGATCTATAGCTTACCTGGCTTGAATAGCTCTCTACTGTAATAGTGAAATACGTGGACTGTTTTAAAAATAATGAGACTGCTTGCTTTATAAATCAGATTCGCTCCGACGAAAAATCAGTGGACTACTGGGACAGGTGGAGTTTATTAAAGTATTCGGGTTACTCATATTCTATTATTTTTTAACGAATTTTTAGCTGCAAAGGAAATTCTAGTGGTGTCCCGGCCTCTTCGTTTCACAGATCTGAAAGTCGCGACTTCTTTTATTCCCCAAAGTTAACAATCGTCAAAAATATAGTCATTTTCGTACAATTGAAGACATTAGAAAAGCCCTAAAGGATGAAACTTTCCAGAATTGTTTCAAGCAGTATCACTGTGGTTCTTAAAAATGTAAATTAGAAAAACTTCTATATCCCACTACTGTGACCAACCGAAAAATCCACAATCCCCAAGAGTCAAAGGTAAAACCCAGCGATAGGATATTTATAGAAAGCAAGAATCTACATAACCATACAATCGACGATTTGCCACAGAAACAGACTCTCGATCGTTCGCGCCATCCCTTTCACACCCTCGTGATCTTTGCCGCCATTCACATTCAGCCGTATATTCCTTCACCTCGTGGATCGCGCGAGCCGAGCGACGGAGCAACATCACCACAGAGACCAGACAACAATTCCAGAGGTCTGCCTTCGGAAAATCAGTCGCCGCCGTTTATCACCAGTCCCCATCGATTCCCCTTCCGCGAGAGAGTAATCGAGAGAGGGTCTCCCGTTTAGAATTGCGTTGCCTCATCCAGCCAGGTTCGAGATTCTCTCATAGATCAGCGAAGAAAGAGAGAGAAAGAGTCCATCGGCCGATGGTAATTAACCCATAAAGGAGAGGAGAGTCCTCTGAACCGTGATCGGGTCGGTGACGCGTGTGCACGTGCATTACCAATACAGTGTGTACATACAGAAGGAGAGTTCGAGGCGAGAGACAATGGAACGAGGCGAGTTCCAATCGCTTAACGGTATAGAAATATCCACGCCACTCGGCCGACAGAGACAATCGCGGGTACGGGAGAGCAGGTCGACGACGTCTTATTCCCGCGGCTAAGGTCGTACCCTTATACGACCGTGTATATAATACGTACCACGGACCTCGAGGAGGTATTAGAGGGAGGGCGAAGATGGAGGAGGAACGGTGGACTCGGAGAAGCGGGCTTGAACCCACATCGTGTCAGGAGCCAGCAGGTTCAGCGGGGTTTAACCTTGAGGATGATTAGAAAGCAAAAGATCCCACCGTCCTTACAGTTGGTTCGCGCGCTGGATCACGACTCGTCCTCGCTCCTGCAGCCTCCCCTCGTTCTGGACTCCTCTAACGTCGTTACGCCGGCCAGATATCTGGGCCAGAGGCTCGTGGATCGCGTGTGAACATCGAGAGAACTGGCCTGATTCGTCCTACGGATCGCGACCACTTGCCGTTCCTCTCTTCCGTTCTTCTTTATGGATTAATCGGACGCGATTTGTTTGTACGTGTGGTCGTACGGAGCGTTGTGTTGGTAGGAAATTGATAGCTGCGACGATACTCCGGTGTGTTGTGAGTTGGGTGAGTGTACAGTTCTGTCGATTTCTGTATAGAACTGCGCTTTGTTTTTTTCGAAATTAGTCGCGGTGGGTAGAAAGTTGTGATAGTTCTTTACGGTGATTTTTAAATGTTTTGCTTCAATTGTAAGTCGAGAAATGGCGGTTCCCTGTTTACTTTGCGTCAGACGTCTTGATGAGAATATTTGCGTTAATGAAGTTCGTGGGTGTTATATGAATTGAGAGGAAATAGCAGTGTGATTTAAGCTTGCAAAAATATTTGTTAGGTATGCAGAGAAGACTGGAAATAGTTTACTCATTTCCGTTCTGGGGACAACCGCTTGTAATCGTTTCGTAATCAAAAAATAGAAATGTTTGAGATTCAAGCACACTTTCGTTAAGCGACTTATGGTCTGCTTATGGTCATAGGTAAATCCTGATAAAAATCTTTAAACCTATTCCCTAATTCAATTCACTGTCAGCCGTGTCGACTCAAACCCACGTTCCACAAAAATTGCACAACATTAGTTAAAGATACCTCGGTAACTCGATAGCCAGTTAATTTGTGAAACATTTCGCTTCAAAAAAGAAAAAAAGAAAAAAGAAAGAGAATTCCCGAAGAATACTCGTTCCCGTAGCATTTTCCACCTACGTTGAAATGTTGCAACGAATGCCTTCCATCAGCGGGAACGCAGAACGATTCCTCCTGCGTTTCATACGTCCAGCCGATCGACGCAACAAAGGAATCTCTCCGACGTATTGCGTCGAGATCGGAATGCAGGTGGAGGCGTCGTGACCGATTGCGATCGTTTCGCGCGCGTCGCAGATTCTCGATACATTTAAATCGCCTCGTTTGCCGGATGCTTCAGCCTGGCCAAGCTATGGAGGAGGTCCGTCTCTCGATCCTTCTTTTTTATTTTCATTCCTCACGAGTTGTCCGATCCGTTCTTGACGCGAATGATTTTTCGACCTGGTCGGGTCAGCCGTCGAGATGGACCACCGATGTAGCACGATTCGGCAAACCGATTTCGTCGAATCGCACGCGAACAGAAAGAGAAAGAAAGGAAGAAAGAGGGACGGGATGTGGTGTAAGAGTAACAGGATTAATTTCTACGAGACGATCGTCTGGGAAGGCGAAGGTCCTTTGACTTGGGCGACGCTCGTAAAAAGAAAGAGCTACCAAGAAACGGTAAAATGTGAAACAATAAATTGAACCTGTCGGTCTGCTACACTCGGCCTGTAAGACGTCCTGATCGTTTAGTCCGAAGCGATAATAAGTTAATTTTATGACAGTGGCTCGAAATAAAATTGATATATGGTAAGGTAAAATGTATGGCAAATAATGCGGCTGGCGCAGTAAAAAAGTTATTATTAGGGATAATCCGGA
>NW_017100427.1:2241202-2242829 GCF_001263275.1 Habropoda laboriosa
AGCCGCTATCGTCTTTCGAAAATAAAAAAAATGAAAACGACTGAGATTTTATTATGGTTACTTAAAGACACAAGGTTTTTGTTTGTGAAAGAAAAAAAATTCTGTTATTGAAGCGTGCTGTCGACAGGTATTTATAACAGATCCGGTGAACAGAGAGGCAAATGTTAAAACACTGTCGTCCGTCGGGATTGAAATTGAAACGACGTCGTGTACGGTGGAACGGGGCTGCAATTGTTGATGTTTGAAATTTAAGGCGCCCACGGTAAACCATCAATTATGCCAAATGATTCACGTAACCGGTAATTACCGGTAGCCAGGGCAGATTTGTGTCAGCAGCTGCAGCCACGTCGCGAGCCGATCGATTGTTTCGCGCAATGGCGAACGTGAATTGTGCTGGAGATCGATTGCGAAATATTGTGGAGGATGTGTCCCGATGTGAACCATATTTATCGTGACAGTGATATCACTGGGAGTAAATAGAAAAAGATTCAGCGAAGAATTAGAATCACAGGAATGTCGTAAAAATATCGCGGACTTTGATCTACGTTTCTAACCCTTTTTCGTCAAAAAAAAATAACAGAACAATCCCCAAAGTGTCGAGAAATTCAAACGAACGACACCAGAAGCTGCCCAAACTTCACGAACCCCACAGTTCTCCATCGTTCCCATAATTGCCCTTTAGCAAACGAACGTTTAACGTAACGCGGAGAGCATTGTTCCATGGTGGCCTATGGCGACATGTGTTCATATATCACCAGGATGCCGGCCAACAGGCTGAAACTATCGACGACACGATCGAACCATAATTCCCCGGCGAGCTTGTTAATCACATCGTCCGCGGTATCATTCGTGTTGATCACTCATAGTTACAAGTAGCGGCGAGGTAGCGTGCGTGACACTCGTGACGTCTCCTCGCCGCGTTTTTGCTTTTTTCTTAACCCGCCGGAGCTTTATCTCGGGATCGAGATCCAGAGCGCTCCTGTGCACAAGCCACGTCGAACGAACGTGAAACGTATCCACCTGTCGACAGGTACGGCCGGCCCTTATCACTCTCACCAATCTACTCCTTTTTGATTTAATAAGACCTCCGCTTATGCCACGACTCCCCGACGTTGTCTTCTCTTGCCCCGTTTCGCGAGACCGTATTTCGGCCTCGCGAGAATCGGACGTCGAAACGCGAACGGTATGCGCCACCAGCCCTCGTCGCTACTGTCTCATTTGAATTCCGAGCGAGTATCGTTCGCTCCATCGAAGGACCTGCTCGGTATGCGAGCCCCTCGTGAACGCGCGTTTCGCGATTTCGACCACGCTCCTCCGCGCACTCTGTTTTCCACGCGATCGACGCGCTTCGTATATCGACTCGGGGATCTGGGTAAAACGGCTGTTTACCTGGGTCAGAGGGATCGCCGGAGGAATGCGGCCAGCCGTGGATATTGGTGGCTTCAAGGAGATACCTGATGGCTTTTAGGCTAGCTTTCCGGATGAATTTCTTCCTTCGATATGCGAAATGGACGTTAATTGGGTTCGGGATGGAGGAGTTTCGTGGGTAGATTAGTAGATCGAACGTGGCGGCTTAGGCATCTTTAATTGGAGAGGGAAGACTTTTTCGGAAATAAGGAAACCTCCC
>NW_017100427.1:2243016-2258291 GCF_001263275.1 Habropoda laboriosa
CTCCCTGAAAATTAGAAATTTAATCTCTATTTGTTTATGTAGAGTTTGTTATATTTGCAAGTCTTATCAATGTCTATTTTGTTTTTCTCTTCTTTCAAAATAAAGAGCTCTACAGCTTCTCCATAGTAATTATGCTAATGGACTTGCAACGACTGATTTTTGTACCAAGTTGCATAAAGCAAATTCTAGTATCCAAATAATAATTCTACATGCTATTTTATCGTTACAGATACTGAAGACTCTTAAACTTCCAATTTTTTGAATTTTTATTTTTCTGCACACAAAAAATGGAATAAATCCACTGGTATCGTAATATCAAAGAAATATTCAGCACTGCAGTGCTCATTTTTATTTAATCTGTTTCCAAACCCATAGAAACAGCCAGAACACACTTAAAAATCATTTTAACTCGAAGAATATCTGCACATCCCGTTATATCCTTTAAAAGCTCCTCTGAATCCCTGTTTCTCTCCGATCCCACCCACAGTCCTGCGATCCGGCCGAAAAATGGTGGCAAATTAGCTAATGTCGAAGATAACGACGACACCGTTCTCCACCTCGCTACGTTTCCGGTTGCTCGTTCTAGAACGCGTGAAATCGTTATCCTTCGCCTTCGTGTATATGTGGGCGTCACGTTCGGGGCGTGTATTATTCCGACTGTCGACGACAGTCGTCGCTGACTAATGAGAGAAAAAACGCGGGATTCTCAGTGGCTGGCACCCTAACTTCGTCCCACATGCGAGAGGATCCTCGCCGGCGTGTAATAAGTCCCCTCGAATAAGCGTGTCTCCGCGCAAGAAACGAAGGGAGAAGAGCACGCGAGAACACAGGCAATCGGATTTTACAGGCGAAAAGAACGCTACCTTCGCGTGATTGTTACGAGCCACTTTGCGTTTTACTACTCTCTGGCCGGGCGCAAATAGCCAATTGGTTCTGATTGGTATCGACAAAACATACAGAAATGGTGCTTACGATACATTAAGGGGAAGTCCTCTTGCAACGGGGAATGCTGCATCGAATTCCTCCTGCGAAACTGCTACTTTTTAGGACACAATTTTGCCTCGAAGATGGAAAGGGATACGTGGTTAATGAACGAGAATAAATTCCTCCCCAAAGTGCCTTTGTTCACAAAATCTTGACGACTTTATCGACTCAGCGCCGACTTGAACTAATCCAGACTTCTAAAAATTTCAAAGATTCCGATATGTTAAAAAGAAGGCAATATACGTCTCACTATTTACGAAAGGGTTAAACGAATCGCAAAAATTTTTCACCAGCTTCCACTCACAATGGAAGATCGTACAAAAATTCTCTTCCTACCATTTTACATAAAGTCGAAGCACCGATAAGGATCTCCACCGTCCAACAAATCAACCGAACAATACAGAACAGCTTAATCCATTCGAACTAAAACCAACGAATCGTTAATCCCATTCACAGTTCACACCATCCTCGAAACACCGGTAACAAATCATCCGTACGATTCGATAGAATCATTCATCCCCATAACGACCTCCGTGATCGGTCGATTGCTCTCGCGTTGCCCAACACACTTTATCCCTCCCCTCCCTGCCGCAAGATCCTCGCGGACGAAATTGCTCGACTCTCGTCCAGAATCGAGATGCCTCAATCGAGCAAAAGCCTCTGAAACAACGAGTAAGAAAAAAAGCACGTGGGGAGGGAGGAGAAAAATAAGAAAGGCAGACAGAGGAGATGGCGAACGATGCGGAGGACTCTCTGCTCGGCATGACGGCGCGCACCGACGAGATTACAGGCCCGGTAATTAATATATTGAGCGGTAATTAATATATTGGTCAGGCTACGTCAGTAACGTGTTATTAGAGAGGAACCTTTCGAAGAGAGGTTTCGAACGTAGCCACGGTCCACCTCTTTCGCGGCGACAGATTCGGCGGCGGCCACGAGAAAGAGGCACTTTCTTCTTCGTCTTCTTCTTCTTCCGTCTTTGCCCGGTGTTCCTCATCGATTGAACACGGTCGTGACTCAATTTATCACTGATCATTTGCGCGATACGAATCCATCGCTGTCGCGGATAAACGTCCGCGAAGTTATTACCACGCGACGGTGGCAGATACGCGGACGATCGGGAACACGCATCGTCCTTCCCGACTGCCTTTCATATGCTTGACTGTAATTTATCGATCGGCTGCCTCCGATAACTCGTCCTCCCCTTGCTTCGTCTTCCTTCAATTCACCTTTCTTCTCTCTCCCTCTCTCTCTGTCTTCCTCAAGTGTGAGCGGCCGCCGCAGCTCGAAGGAGTTACGCGTAACGCGCGTTGCTCAATTACCGGGATGATACCGCGAGAGTTTGGAGGTCGCGCCGATGGAATTTTTAACGAGAGGGGGACAAGGTGTACCGGGGTGTCGCCCAAGCTATCGCCGAGAATCAACGGGGGAATTACAAGTTAATCAAAGATCGCCGGAAGATCATGCGATAGCGGCCGCTGGAGGCTTGGAGGTACGAAACGCAGCTTTCGGTGCGAGCCCCCACCGATCGGAGATTCTGCGCTTGTGGTTTCGTATCGGGAACGTGGGGCTTTGGGCGAAGTCCGAGATGCGTGGAAGATTTATTCTGCTGGGTGGAAATTTGGGTTGGACGAGGTAATTTTGAGGAATTTTTTATTATTATAGTCTACTTGATTCCTGCAATATTAACTCCCAATTCTCAAACTTTTTGAGGGATTAAGTGGTGTGCTTTGGATAGGTGTTCATTAATTTGAGGAGGCACCTAAAATTGCACATTGTATGGATGAAATTTGAAATCCCTATTTTTGAATTATCAAAAACAGGACAGCAATGATATTGATTGTGCGAATATCGAGGCTTTACTAATTTAGAAATTCATTTCGTTTATTAGTTGTTTGCTAATTCACGTAAGATTACTGTCAGTGGTAACTTTATTAAATAATTAAATTGCTATAAAATAAATTTCGCAGTCTTCACAGAATACAAAGTAACATACTACCATTTATCGTCCGCTTGTACAATTCATATTTAACGCTCGAATTAATCGGTAAAAGGAAAAAAAATTCCAGTAAAAAAGGAAATGTCAAAAAAAAAAAGAAAGCCTCAATTAACATTTCCAACTTATTGTCCGTGGTACAGTGTCGCTTACTCCACCTTGCTCTAAGATAGAAAGAGAGAGAGAGAAAAGAAGAACAGAAGCAAACAGAAAGTTTCTATCGTCGAAACTATCCTATAACTCTGTCTACGAAACACGAAGCGAGAGCAAAAAAGGGAAGAAAATATATCAGGAAGAACATTTCCTATCCTTCAGCTTTGTTGCAGCAGTACATAAACGCTTTCATCAAGGAGAGGCGATCTGCATAAAAAGAAGGAATTAATTGAGGCTGCACACCGCGAAAGCGGAAAAGAACAGGGGGGCCGCGGTCAGCCAATTAAGCGTAAAAAGTTAATCGCGCGTTTACGACAGCGTAATTCTCCCGTTTACAGAATCGCCTCGCTTAGCGAGCGCGCGCAACCTTCTCGATGTTCGAGACGACGGTAGAGCGGGACGCGACGAGACGAGCTTTCCCAGATCATTAATATGTCTGCCGACGCACGAAGCCGGCCCTAGAAAACGGTGAAAGAAAAACGGCTGTAAACCGAGTAAAATATCACGAGTTGCGCGTACACGTAGTTAATAAACTTCCATATTACGGCCAGGCCGGTTTCACCGTTTTCCCTTTTCAATACGATCGATCGATCCGATCGGCTAGCTCGGCCGGCTGGCCATCGTCATCTCGATCGGGTTAGCGATTTTAGCCGGATCCACGTTCCCCCCGTTTTCCATTTAAATGCGACCGAGCAAGCTCGCCGACCGGAATAAATTATCCTGGTCCATCGATTATTTCCTTACAACACCGCCAGGCCAGCCAGCCTTATTTAGAGAACTCGCGGTCGCCTCGAGCTGGATGGAAACGTCCGCGCGGATCTCTGTGCCGCGGATACTCCCAGAATAGGAGAAATTCCCTGACAATCGGCCTGCTCGGTATGATCCCTCTCTCTCTCTCTTTCTTGCTGAGAGTCTCTGGAACTATACGCGTCGCCGATTCGTAGCGTTGTCGTCGTCCTCTTGTAGAACGAACTCGTCCCGCGGCTAGAAACCTCGAGAAATCGCGGAAACCGGGTCGATCCGAAAGGTCAGCTACGGCGACATTTCGCGGTGGAGGAGGATAGCCTGTTATCGATAAGTGGAATTTAGGTTGAGGGACTGGATCTGGGTGAGCCAGGTGCGGGTGATGAATGGGCGGTTCGGGAATTGGATTTGGTTAATGTTTCGTGTGAAGGATGGTGTTCGAGGTGCTAAGGTGGGTACGGTAATGGAAAGGGTTTGGATAGTTCGTTTGTGGAGTGTTTGGTACTTTGGTATCGTTTAATTGCTCGGTATTTAATCTTTTTGTTGAAGGTGAATTCATTTGTTCGTTATAAAGTAAGTCAAGTTAATTATTTGGCGTCAGATACTTACTATTAGGAGTTCGTTAATTTCAGAGAATGTGGTTTTATTATATTCAAAATTGGTAATAATTATTTAGGGCTGAAATTTGAATTCCAGTGAATGGAACATTGGAACTAATTCAGCAATAAATGAGGAATTTTAAGTATAAAACGGGACCTGTTCAATTTTGATGCTACAGTAGAAATAGGGAGTAAGTAGATCTGTCTGTTTTAGTCAGACACTGCAGCAGGGCGCAACGAAACTCTGTCGTTCATAAATATTAGAACACCCATTGCATTCATACAGAAAGCACTGTATGATTTAAATTATCAGAATCTCAATTCTTCAAATTTGTTTCACATTCAGTATAAGCTTTCATTTCCCAAGATAAATCCAATCCTCCCCAAACTAAAATGCACATTCCAAAAAACAGTTACCAAATTCCAAAAATTAAATTGCACACGGAAGAAGTTCCAGTTCATTATCTACACTTTGAAATTCGCACGATAAACGGGTCCGAACCTCTGAGCATCCCCAATTATCCCCATCTCTCGTACACTCGTCCAGGAATCGACGAAATTTCTCCGTTGGCGTACACGCGGCGACGTGTTAATTCGCCGCGTTCATTGTGCCAACGGGGTTCCATTTGTCGAGGTGGATTTACGAGCGCGGTTCGTGGCTCTGGACGGATCGGAGCGGGACGCTTGCGTGCAGGTATCGAGGGAGCTGTCTCGTTGCCGGGTTCGAAGGTGGCGAATGATGAAACACGCCGCCGCTACGAGCAGTCTCGTCCATCAGCGAAATGACGTGGAATTAGTAGTTTCGAATGGGATAGCGGCTGTGAATTTGAATTTCATCCGGCGGCGCGTGCACGCGCCTTCTCGCAGGGTAGCATTAATGCTACTCGGTGAAAGGCATCGAGGACACGCCGCGATATTATTTCCTTTCGTTTCTTTCTTTCTCTCTCTCTCTCTCTCTTCTTTACCATTCTTGCGATTTTTTTTTCACCTTCCACACCGTTCTTTCTTGCTGTCAGCTAACCGTCGAATCATTTTCCATGAAGAGATCGTTACACGGTAAACGCGGTCCGCTGTTCTACGATGATTCGCGACGCACCTGTAGACGCCTGTTTCTAGCAGCTAGCAACTCTGCTCGAGAGCGATTGCATCGATCGTGGCTTGGTTGGTACCCCAGAGCCTCGGTCGAGTTGACTTTTCCGATAATTGCGGCCACGGCGATTGCGACGTCGGTGATGACTCTCTTTTTACACCTTGCCCCATCCTAGCCTGCCTTCCAACCGCCTCGAACGGTGTTTGGATACGGTGTTTTGAGCCGCTTCGAGATGAACTCGGAGATAATTGAGTGATACTTGAGAACAGTAATAGAGGAGGAAAAGAAGCGCAATTTTTAACACGATTTCTTGGAGAGAGCTGATTGCAGAAACTGTTGATTTACGTAGTGACATTTTTTGTAATAATAAATTATTAGACTGTAGCTGATGCTTTATAAAATTCTAGAGAGAGCAGATTGCAAAGGCTTTTCTTCAATTTGCAAATTTTGAAAGTTTACGAAAGCATCGTGCTTCAACAGTAAATTAGTAAACTCAGCAGTACAATTTACATTCCAAAATAGGTGATACCTAATGCTTTACTAAAATCCAATTTAAACCTCCAAAAAAACTTTCCTCAAATTCCCACGAACAATTTCACCCAACGAACTATCCAAGTTTAAATCAGGATCGCTTGGCGTCACGGAGAAAAAATCGCAATTAAAATTCATGAACCTCTAAATCTGAAAATGCTTTCCAATCTCCGATGGAAAGACCACTTTTCACCTGCGGAATGGTACCAAATCACCGGTGACCACGAACCGGCGGATGAAGCGATGATCGTAATGGAAGAAGGAAGAGGAGCGTACGAGGACAAACACGGCGTTTCGTAACGTCGATCGGATCGGTAGGATACAAAGACACGAGCAGATCGAGAACCAATGGTAAAGTCCTCTCGCGGCCGTAACAAACGTGACGTTCCCCGCGCCACGGCCATAGTCGAGGTTAAAACAGGAGGAAACCGAACGGTCTATAGACTATAGGAGAAACGATAGAGAGAGGAAGAGCCTCTGCCCCCATGAATATTTAGGGCCCACGGTGCTCCTGCAATGGAGTATTTATTCGCGGATGCCGGTTTTATATCACTCAACCGGGACGAAGCTTCGCGATACGTCCACCAGCGCTGCCGCGCCGGCTTCTCAAAGGGGATTTCCCGATGGGGGACCCGTGTGCTCGATCCCCGAGATCGAGTTTCACTGTCCACCGGTCCCGATCACGTTGAAATATCGCCAGGATCGAAGCCACCGATCGTCGATACGGAGCCAATCGACGCGTTGCTAATCGCGGATTACCTGTTATCGCGGTGGCTTCTGTCTGGCTGGAACTGGGTCTCTCTCCTTGCTGCTTCGTGTCTTGAATGAAGGAGAGAACCGGTGGTTGTAATGGAATTGGGTTGTTAGTCATTTTTGCAAGTGGAACGGCAGAGTGAAATACAGGGTGTATCTCAGATTGCGATACGATCAAGGAGGAAGCGATTCTTCGTTCGAGAGTAGGTTAAAGATTGCAATGGAATCTTTTCGTTTGAGAATTCGTTTCTCGGAAACGTTTCCTTACGCGTGCGAGTTGTACCCTCTTTCTCTACCGTTCGTTATTTTTATTATTTTGTACGTGTGTTATTGTTGTTAATGTGTGCAAATGATTCAAATTTTCTAGTTACCGAGGTTTTATTTATTAACGAAATATATCGAAACTGAATTTTCGCATCTACCACGCTGCTAAGTATTTTCATTTGAATACTTGAAAGTCTTGTGAATTAACAAAAATATCATTTTACATTATGAGAACATATGCAAAAGTCAAATGGGAGTTGTAGTCCTTTTTGTGTCTAATTATCTCTTCGATAATTTTTGATTAATTCGAAAAATTAGAAGAATGGGAATGCGTTAAAATTTGCTCACATTTGTTCAGCTCAATGAGTAAGATTCTGCAAGAGAAGCCATTGTGACAATACTATAAATACTAATAATACATAAAAATAGTCAACAATGGAATAATGGAATCACAGTTGTACGAGTATAATTTTTCAACGACCGATTGCACATGTTGCTTTTAAAAAAGATACAACCACCAGTTTTTCTTGCTTCGTAACTGTGCAATTCTTTCACAACACATCGAGTAAAGATACAAACACATAAATTCCCATCTCGAGTCCTTAAAGTGTTAAATATTAAACTTTATCATCGAACGGCTAATTAATTACAACACAAGCTTAGAAAATCCGCCGTGTTATTCATGCATCGATGCTGATCGATAGAGTACGTAAGATCAATTTCTCTAGGAAATCGTAGGTAATTGTCAAATTAACCCTCAACATGTATCGTCAATTTTCCCCATTATCTTAATATCCCCTATCGTCCGCAAACTCCTCCATTATCCACTCGCATTTGACTCGCAAATCAAGCTTGCAAATGAACCATCGAAAGTGACGTTTAACATTAAAGAATCTTTGATTCGGCATTACCATAAAAGTGAAAACCGAAGAGTAAATACATACATAGTTGCAGTATTCAAGCGGCAAGTGTCTAAGTTCTAATCGCCAAGCAGCGAAGAGTAACAAACTTGAACCCTTCCTGTAGCCTATCATCCATCACTCACTATCGCAAAAATTCAAATAGGTCTCCCCGTTTTCCGTTCTCGCCGTAAACTTTCTACTAATCCACTCTGACACCTGATCAAGTCAACACCTCTTCCCCCCCTTCCCCCTTTAACAGACACAAAAGCTCGATTCGATCTAACGCCAGCCGTGGATCGTTTAATTAACTCTCGATGAAATCGAACCGGTTGCTAATTGAATGGAACAATTAGCTGTCGCGACTCGTTAGACAGCGCGACGTTTGACGTGCAATCGTTCTCGATTTCGAGCCAGAGCCTCGGCGATAAATTAAGTTCCGCGAGTTCCAGCCAAGAAGCTGCGCGCGTAATTAAGTTTGCCTCGCTGAGAATCGTTGAACGGCGTCGCCGTCGTCGTCGTCGTCGTCGAGTTTCCCTCTTGCGCCGACTCGTCGTCGTTCTTCGGTTAATCTCCTTCGATCCGGCACGCCTCGTGGCTCATGCGTGAAGATGAGGCGCGGCGTCGCCGCCGGATCATCGATCTTTACGGCCCGCGGCAACATTTTTACACCGAGCAATTGAGTTACGTTTATGACGGATCGACGTGCCGCGCGTACACCATAGCTTCGACACGAGATTCCGCGCCGTTAAACGCGACGCGGCGTACGTTGCATGAGAATGTTGCAGTTCCTCGGGCATTTTTGTACGTTTTTCAGAGACATAATTAGCGGTTGTTGCTGTTGAGAGATGGTAAACGGGGTTAGTCGCGGGGTAATTGGATCGAGGTGTGGATAACGTTTCGCGTGTTTCTGGAATACTGTAGGTGGAGAGGTGAAGCGTGAGGAATTTTCGGGGTAATTGAGACGTGGGAGATTTTAGATAGAAGTATTGTAGTTTATATTATTTAACGAGATTGCGAAGGTTTTTGTGTATTTCTCTTTCAGTGTTTAAAGAATGATTAAAAATCTCAAGAGTATATTCGATAAAAAGGGCGAGTTTCAGAAATAGTTTCACGATTTAAATTTCCGGAAGCTAAAGTTTAGTGGAGTCTTTTCTATCAGTCACTTCAAGGACAGTTTTCTCAATCTCAAGAGGTACAATAGTACGTAGTTTGATGGAAAGGGTGAATTTCAAGAATAGTTCCGTGATATAAATTTCCCGAAAATAATTTTCTATCGAATACTCCAAGTGTGATTTTCTCCCCTTCAATGTGGATAATTGGCAATATGAAAAAATACGCGTCTAATATTTTTTTCAGATCTACCACAGACCAAAATTTCATAAAACTCCTTCTTCCTTTCCATCATCAGAAACAGTGTTTCAAAATTCCAACGGAATTCCCAACAATCCTCAAAACTGTTTACATGCCCAACACTGTCGCAATTCGAAAAAATGGAACCTCTCGAGGGAAGACGAACAGAATGGAAGATCGAAGTGGAACGATAGACGTTTCTAAACAGTGGCACGCATGATCGCGGGCGATCACCGGCGTCTACTTTAAAGGTTAATGCCGGGACGCGAGAAAAATGGCGGAATTAATGCGTCGCGTGTGCTACCGGTTGCGTGGTCGATCGCCATTCCTGGCGTGGAATCGAACGGGGAGGGAAAAAAGGCGACGATGCTCGTGGCGCGGCGTAAACGCGCGTGCAGAGAAATTCGACGCGGTTCGGAAACTATCGGGAAGTCCGTTAGCGGAATCGGTATTGCCGGGACGCCGCTGCTGGCTATAATCGGATCCACTCTGGAATCAACGCGATTACAGGCTGCCGCCGGTTGTGTGGTCTTACAGCTGGCCCCGATGTGCCACGGTTTCGTTACAATGTAGAAAAACCTCTCTCTCTAACCGATGAAACCTGCTACTTTACTCGGGTACACAATAAACCGAAACCTCTCCCTATACTGTAGGTTTAAGATAATTTCGTTTGGTTATGGTGGAAAAGAGGATGACTCGGTGAGCTGTTATTCAGACGATTAAACTTCATTTCTGCAGTTGAACGGAACGTTCGGTATGGGTTTAAAGTGATTCGACTTAATTACATCGAACGTACCTGAACAATCTGATATTTACGGTCAATTACAATTTACGTAGCTTGAATTTTTTATTCACCGCTTGGATTTACCGGCACAGTTCAGTTGATTCCTGGGTGTACCGTTGGTCAGCGCTTTCATTTACAACGCTAGTGCGTTTTTTTTTTGTTCACTGTAAATCGAAAGTGTAAATTAATTTTTATTCACCGGTGGACACGTTACAGAGTCGTCTCGTTCGATTCTGGTAATCCAACGGTGGTCAGGTTGATTTACACACGCCGCGTGTTTTTATTCACTGCAAATTGAAAGTGAATTGACTTGGTAATAATGTTAAAGAAGGAACTTGTACTATCTGGTATTCATGATATCGGATTTCTACGTCCGAATCAAATCTAATATGGATTTCAGTTTGATCTGATTTGGTTGTAACATAAAAGAAAGTATCTGTAGTGTGGTTAGTTGTAGACAGGTTGATTGGTGCACCTCAGCTTCTTCCTAATGTGGATTCAACGAATGTCCTTACTCGAACAGATGAAAGTAAGGGAAAACTGCAAAACAAAATTCCATTGTGGAGCCCTCCAATTTCAATCTTTCAGTCCTCTTGAAGGATTCTCCTCTTGAATCTCCTCGTCGATGTATCGACGAAATTTGATACATCGTTCCAAGCACCTTTGCCTGAAAATATTTACCAGAAATAAAAAGGACACACTTGCTGGAAATCGTGCAGAACGATTAGCAAGCGGGCATTTCCGGAATGTCTCAGCATTCGCGCCACAAACGCTCGGCGAAGCCACTTGATAGTTCATAAATTCGCGATTTGCGAATCGTTTGCACCGCGAGGCTCGTTTCGAATGGTCCCGCCGGCGATGAGATTCACGGATCGTAAGACGCGACGAACGTTAGAGAGAAGAACGCCGGTCGTTCCGCGGGACGAACTGAACGAGTGTGGTGCTCGCCAGTTGGCGAACTTTTGACGCTCGTATGTTCCCGTGTAATGACTTAGAGGATTGCAGCGGCCACGGCCACGGACGTGTAATTTACGCGGCTCGTAAGTCCCGGGGTCCACGTTGGAACGGTTCGGTTACAAAGTCGCATGCCTCCGCCTCTTCTGATAGAACGCCTCGTAATTTCGACGCTAACGATCGGCGAAACGCGGATTCGATCTCACGCGCGAACGTATCCTTCGGCCGTTCCTTCTACCGGAAGTAAGACGCGGTTAGATAATTGAGAAATGAAAAGTTGCCGCGTTGCAGGAAGTGTTCGCGTTGGTTAAGGGTGAGCGGAAAATGAAAAGTTATCGCACGGTGGAGATGGGTGTGACTGGATGGTGTATGCATCCCACAAATTGAATTAGAGTCGACGGAACGGACACTTTGATTTGTTGGGTAATTTTGTAGATACATTTTTCGACACGCCGAGAAGTTTTATTTCGTGCACGTGTGTTTTCCATTTGTTTTGGATAAATTGCGTAAATTATTGGGTTGCCGAGATATTTTTCGATTCTCGGTGAAACTCATTTTTGTGGACATACCTCTCGGTTTGTGAGAATATTGTATTCATAAATTACTCTTTTAACATCTAAACACATATTAGATAAACTAAAGCACTTACTAAAAAAGCATGTTCAACATATTTTCATTAATATATCGTAACGAATACGTAAAATTATCAATAAATGAAATAGAAAAATTAAATTAAATATAAATGAACATAATATCTAAATTCAATACCCTTGACAAAAAATTTCTGTGGCTCCCACTTTCCTTATCAAAAAATCCTTATCATAGGAAGCTTTCCTTGGCCCACAAGAAAATCACCACTCCTCGTCCCCCGAAAGCGTCCAACGCCCCAAATGATACAAGAAAAGTGAACGGTGCGAGGTGTAAAACGCAGTGTCTCGAAAAACGAGACGCAGGACCAGTCCTCGTCAAGGGACGCGCCCTCTCGATTAACGTCGAGGCGTCGCCGCGAAAAGCATATTAGTTCCGCGGGACGATAATATCGCCGGGGTATATTCCTCTATCTGGCGGGATATCTGCTGATACTATCTATACAAGCGCTCGCACACCCCCATGGTTCTCGCACACCTTGCGCCTCTGCCACGCCATGCACGAGCATTACTCTGTAGAGGCGTATAAGCTCGGCCCGTAAGTGTATCTATATGCATCGCGGCCAGTGCATCTCGAGCGCCTCTTATGGGTTGCGCTGGCGTTGCACCATAATATTATTAGATAAACGGCGCGCTGCTAGATAGTGTGTGCTTCTATATGGTTTACATAAGCGGCTGTGACCCCTCGCCTCGCGAGGTCCTCTTCTTCTTCTTCTTCTTCTTCCTCCTCCTCCCTCCTTCCTTCTTCATTTTATACAGCTTACCTTGTTCGTTCGGTTCGCGGCGAAACAGCCAACTATGTTAGAGGCCTAGCCGCATCTCTCCGCGCGATACAACACACCGTGGAGCTGGCAAGCGACAAGTGCGATCTTCCACCTCCTCCCCGACCCGGCTAACCTGTCTATCCTTATCCCTCTTTTAAAACCGTCCCACCACCTTCCCGCGCCTCTCCGTCGTTCATCTCCGAAGGGTTAATGGGGTTTCACGGAAATTGCTTCGCGCCTAGCGACGGATAGGAACTGCTCTCGAGGTATAGGCGTAAGGTTGATTTGTTGTCGAACGGGGAGATCGAGGGATTAGGGGTGAACTGTGCGAGTGTGAAATTTTCGATGGATTTGTGTCTTTGAGGAAGCGACGGGTGATGAGGTTTTTAGTTTAACCTTTTCGAATTTTGTGATGGGTTAATTTAACCCTTCGAGCGCGAGTGTGATTCTTATGGTAGGTTTTGTGTTATCAAACTTTACGCAATTTTAGGAAAATTAGGGAAATTGGGTGCATCCTTGCAACTTGGGATTGGGTTATCAGATTTGTCTTCGTCTATTCAGAATTTTGTTTATATTCGGTAAATTAGGGAACTGTCTTACTTTTGCAGCAAAATCTTCGACTATTTTTCATTCCAAGCGCAATCTTTCAAGCGTTCCATTCATCATTCAGAAATTCGTAAGCAAGAGGTAACCATCTCCTAACCGCTGGAACTATCCTTCAACTACCGCAATGAAGAATCGATCTCTTTATCCCGACGCACTTCCTCGACAGTTGACAAATACCTCCAACCGTCTTCTCTCGCCGATAGAAGAGGGAAAAGAGGGAAAACCTATCGTCCAATCAACGTGAAAATCCTGAACCGCGTAAAGCATCCACGTCACATCTTAACGAGCGACGAATTCGTCGGCGGTTTCGGAAAAAATATCCCCCGGTGTCAGACCGGAGATGAAACCGTCCCTCTTAATCAGCGCCAGCAGCCGTGGCGATAACGATCCTAATCTCCAGGCAGCATCTCTAAGCGAGCTCTAAACCATTCGTCGTCTAATTCAGGAAAATCAGCCGGTTTTAGTCGCACGAGCGTCGCGTTTCCCCCATGGTTGATAAAGCGGCGTCTTCGATTTCCGCGCGATACCACGCACACGCGTGCACTCGCGCCGCGGCCGGATCAGGAAGAGGGAAGAGGAGGCGGATGAAGAATGTTCCGGCAGAGCGTCAGGTCCTTCGGATCTTCATTAATAATTGCCTACTCCTCGCGTCGGATCAAGTTTCTCTCCGCGTCGCGTTCCTCGCGGTGTTTCCACGGCGAAGCAAGCGTGTGCAGATGCTACCATGAAACAGGAGGGAGAGGAGGAAGCCTGGGTGGATGAAGACGTCAGGGCGAATCGTTAACGAATTCATAAGGAAACTCAATTAGACGAGGGGAGAAAATCGAAAGTCGATCGACGAGATGAGGATTCTTCCTTCCATGGCGAGGCTGTCTTTCACTTCTTCGTCTAGACGATACTTCTGTACGCGGGATTTTGCTCTTTTTGACTGTCTTATTGAGGATAAAGGGGTTTGAGTTTGTGTGCTATTAAAATAGGGACCTTGTGCAATTTTTAGATAATGTTTTTTTTTCTGGTGTTAACTGGCTGCTTTTCAGAAGTTTTTGGTACATTTGCATGCTGATATTTTTCTGTTGTGTACCGTTTTTTCAATTCTTCCATTTTTTCAGATTGAACAGTCTAATTGTTCTTGCGTTCCAGTGCTTCGCCTGTATTGTAGCTTCAACAGGGTTCGAAAGACGGAGAAAGAAATAAGAAATTCTTAAAAAAAGTAATTCTGTCACGAAAGTGTTAAAGGATGAAGTAAAATCTCTTCTATTTTTGTAAAACTTTATAATATAATTGTAAAACCACAAATATTTTACCACAGGCACTCAGTTCTACTGGATCATTGTCACAAACACACCAGCACTTAAACAAACGATTCTGCAACACCTGTGACACTCAAATTACAGTAAAGCACATCACAGAAGAAAACTGCCAAAATCCACACAAAAAATACTATTCAAAATCGGAGACCGCTCAGAGAAATTTATCTTATAGAGGGGTTATTTATAGGGGTGTGGGACAACACGGTTGCAGTAGCAGGAAAAGAACTTTTATATCGTTGAACGGTGATTTTTAAGTAGCAAGATACTTTTAATTGATCGAGGTGTGGGACAACACGGTTGCAGTAGCAGGAAAAGAACTTTTATATCGTTGAACGCTGATTTTTAAGTAGCAAGATACTTTTATTTCACTGTTCATCTTTGAAACTTGAACGCACACATTGTTGCAGTCTCTATCCTCGAATGCAACATTGATGGAAGCATTATTTCGAATGCAACATCGGTTTGCAACATTGTTGCCTATGAAAATTGCACATTGTTGCACGACGCCCCGTTTTGCAACAATGTGCGATTTTCGGGAGCTGTTTTCGGCAACAAAGTTGCAAACGCGATTATTCTTTTGCAACTTTGTTGCCGAAAATCGCTCCCGAAAACTGCACATTGTTGCAAACGCGTTCTCGGTTTGCAACTTTGTTGCCGCGAATCGCTCGTGAAAATTGCACATTGTTGCAACGCGTATCGGGTTTGCAACTTTGTTACCGAAAAACGCGCCCGAAAATCGCACATTGTTGCAAACGCGTTCTCGGTTTGCAACTTTGTTGCCTATGAAAATTGCACATTGTTGCACGACGCCCCGTTTTGCAACAATGTGCAATTTTCGGGAGCG
>NW_017100427.1:2258322-2273672 GCF_001263275.1 Habropoda laboriosa
CAAAAGAATAATCGCGTTTGCAACTTTGTTGCTGAAAGCCGCTCCCGAAAATCGCACATTGTTGCAAACGCGTTCTCGGTTTGCAACTTTGTTGTCGACGAAAATTGCACATTGTTGCACGACGCCCCGTTTTGCAACAATGTGCGATTTTCGGGAGCTGCACTTGCCAACAAAGTTGCAAACGCGATTGTTCTTTTGCAACTTTGTTGCCGAAAATCGCTCCCGAAAACTGCACATTGTTGCAAACGCGTTCTCGGTTTGCAACTTTGTTGTCGACGAAAATTGCACATAGTTGCACGACGCCCCGTTTTGCAACAATGTACAATTTTCGGGAGCTGCTTTCGGCAACAAAGTTGCAAACGCGATTGTTCTTTTGCAACTTTGTTGCCGAAAATCGCTCCCGAAAATCGCACATTGTTGCAAAGCGGGGCGTCGTGCAACAATGTGCAATTTTCGTCGACAACAAAGTTGCAAACCCGATAGGCGTTTGCAACAATGTGCAGTTTTCGGGAGCGATTCGCCACAACAAAGTTGCAAACGCGATTTCCCCTTTCTGCAACTTTGTGCAATTTTCGAGGGCGACTTTCGGCAACAAAGTTGCAAACCCGGAACGCGTTTGCAACATTGTACAAACGCGTTATTTTTGAAACGCACGTATTTTCGTTTGTAACGCTGTACGACATGCAAAACATTGTTGTATGCAGTACTTTGTACGCGAAACATTGCCACAAGCACTTACATGAACACTTGTGTTCAAATGAAAAAGTGCTAAGCCACATTTTCAACTTATGGATAATGCAGCTTGTACGAAAGCATCTGTATGGAAAATATATGCTTTAGCAATGTTCCTTATTAAAATAAGTTTTGTACTAAGTAGAAATTTCATCCCATTCGAAATGAAATATACTTACGATACAATTGAAACCTCCCAAAGTGTGTTCTCTTCTCTGAAATAAAGTTACTAATCGAATTCTCAGAACCCTCCACCGATTAACCAGCAGAAACGACACACAGAAATAATAATATCGAAGTTTTAAAACAGTACCCTTCATAATTCTTACCTACCTCTCGTACAATATCTTAAAGCCAGTTACGAGCACATCAGTTTCCAATATGTTCTCTTCTCTGAAATAAAGTTACCAATCGAATTCTCAGAACCCTCCACGGATTAACCAGCAGAAACGACACACAGAAATAATAATATCGAAGTTTTAAAACAGTACCTTTCATAATTCTTACCTACCTCTCGTACAATATCTTAAAGCCAGTTACGAGCACATCAGTTTCCACGTCCATTCGATTCACCCTCGTGAGCAGCCAGGAATCGATCGCGGGCACCCTAAACTATATACTTCTGCACACAAGCCAAGACAATAGAAGAACGAAATCAATTTACGTAAATCTTCACCCGTATCGCAACCCTATTCACTCTTCAAATTCACCCTTCAAGCGTAAGAAGTAAGCAATCAGACTACCAAAGCACGAAAAAAAAACAAGTTTCCCTTACTTTCCTGATTCCTGCTAGACTTGAAAGCCAATCGACGACCAACATGGACACTTTTCCACGGCTCGGTAACCTTGTTTCTACATGGAAGATCGACGGAAAACGGGGTCCGTGGTTCGGACCTCGATCGTGGGTATCGATCGAGGCGCGAGTATCGTTCGAAGAAGGAAGGCCGTGGCGCGCGGCGCAATCGCGAGATTTCCGTGAGAGCCGACGTGATCGAAAAGCCAATATCTGTTGCGCTCGATCCGCTCGGCCGCAGGGAGAAACGAGCCTGATCCGCCTAATGAACCGATCGCTGTATCGATTAGCGCCGGTTAAGAGCGATCGATTGCGTGTCTTGTCAAATTTGTCAACGGGCGCGAACCGGCCGCAGACATAACGATCCCGTCGGCCAGCTCGTTCGTTGCGAAACAACCGAGGCCTGCCTCGACAAGGAGAAGCAGGCTGGGGGTTCCTCGAGCGGAACAAAGACGACAGAGACAGGAGGACGAACGTGTACAGCCGATGCTTTCGATCGTGGCACGCGTGCCCACCTGTCTCGACAGCCCGAAAATTCGCGTCGTCTCGGACATCAAAGGAGTTTCGCCTTCTTTGTAATCTGTAATGTACGTGGTGAGAAGATGACGAGTTGTTGTTTCGTGTATCGAAAGTGGAATTTCGGACTCTGAGATGTGAGAGACGTGATCGAGGAATACTTGAAAGTTTGTTGATAATCATTGTTCTTAACTGAAGTGGTCCCTTGGAGCAGGTAGTCTTCCGAAAACACTTTGTAGACATTTTTAGAAATTAGTTTCAGTGAATCTTCGAAAAGTGCTCTTCAGTTTCAGAAGCAGAAAATTAGTCACGCAAAGTGAAGTCAAGTGAATATTGTGAGTGAGAAACAAAGATGACTCGTTTTTATTAAAAATTGAAAGTGTACTTCAACGAGTTTCATTTTGAAAATCGTCAAAGTAGAGAAGATCGAATTGCAAAAAGCCACAGTAGATCTCGAAAGAAATCTTCGATATAAATTCCGTGCCAGTTAGAAAGCTCCAAATACTTAGCTCGCAAAAATTTAGAATCATTGAATATCTGTACACACACTATTTCAACTGCTTCCAAGGAACGCACTCTGTCATTAGAAACCTTCCAGATTCTCTCTAAACACCAACTTCCTTAATACCTAACCCACTCGAAAATTTTAAGAAACTATAAACGCAGTAGATGTTCCAAATCTCTCCTAACAAAACGTTACAATCCGCTCATTCTCACCCTACGAATCATAATTCCAGCTCTCGGTATCGTTAAATTGTATTCTACCGCGGGCACAGCTGACTCCTCTCGTGATTAGTCCCAATGAAGCCACGGCAGCCGATCGCCAGAGGCTGCAATCTGGTCCAAAAGCGTGCACAGAGGGTTGCTCGTAATAAGACGTTTCGTTTTTCCGCGTGTAAGTGGCGGTTGCGTTTATAGGAAGGAACCGCGTGCTTGGTCGACCGCAGCACGCACCGTGGCTCTTCTTCCGGTCTGCGAGCGGCACGTTCACGCTGCTCGATCGGCAATTTACGATCATCGAGGGGCGCTAAAAGCACTGGAGCACTCGAGCGCGAACCGCGACGTCTTTCTCTTCCCTCGGCTTCGTGCACGTGTACCGTCGTCGCCATTTTTCCTGTCACTTGTTCCTGATACTAACGCGGATACCTCTACACTAAGAGAAGAGATAATAAAATTTCGAGAATAATTAATTTCGAAACTTCACTAGATTTAAAATTACAGGGACGTGAGGCCCCTAGAAAATATGTAACTTAAATTAAATTAATATAGTAAAAACAAGTGAAGATTAAGATTGAAAATAAAGATAGAATTAAAGAAGTAAAATTCTTCTCTGACACTTAAACTCTCTTCACTCAAAAAAATAAAAAGAATACACAAGAAGAAAAATGAGGCGAGCACAGAGGGTGAAAGCGAGCACTCCCAAAATTCGAAGTACACCAAATAGCCCCAAGTATTATTGCTAACAGCGCTACGAAGAGCAAACGAAAAGTAGATGCAAAGAAGAAGATACGATAGCTCTCCAATTACTTTAAATTGAGTTATAACCGGATCAAATTGCCGATAATTGGCGATTGCACAGCCTAATCGGGTGCCATCCCTCAGCCTCTCTTCTCCCACGTATATACCTTCGTCTCGCGTATGAAGTTATTCCGCAAAGTGGTCTCCGCCATCGGAGGCATTCATGGGGGAGAGAAGACTCTCGCGACCACTCGATATACCCGTGTATACACATATTGTAATAGACGAAGAAAGAAACATCGGGTAGAGGGGAAAAGAGTAGAAGAGAGTCGGTTGTGTTCACAGCGCACAGCCTTATCCCTCGACAATACAAATTGCTGATTATGCGCCCGGCTTTTACGTGCCTTCTAATTGGGCCGCTTTGCCTCTTGGGAAAGATCGACCGATCGCACGATCGGCCCTCGTTAACCCCTAACGCTCTCCGTGCACGCCACGGTTCCTTCTTCTTCTTCTTCTACCTCCCTCCCTCCCTCGTCGCTCCAGCATCTCCTATGCGACGATGTCGCCCCGGTCTTCTCTTCTCCGTCGGTTGGACGCGTATATGGACATGCAGGAAGTCGTACCACGCGCCGCGGACCAGTTTCGAGCCTCTCATCCCTTTTGACTATCGAAATCTGGATCGAGAGGGACTCCGGCGCGTCTTCTCTCATTCATTCCGGGACTCGTCGATCGCTCTTTATGGGATGATCCGCGTGGAATGTTGCCGGCTTTAGCCTTACGCTCGAGGAAACGTCTGTTACCGCTTCGCGTCTTTGGCCTCGTGAGAATTGCTCGCTCGTTTCACGAGATTACGGTATCGGGGTAATTTAGAGCGGTGGCCATTTTTCCAGAATGGTCTCAAATAGTCTTTTGGTTTCAGAGCTCGCTGCTGTTTCGGCAAAATTCGATATCCATTGTTTTCAGCGACTCTTCTCTGTAGGAAGCCTACACCTTACAATGCAAATGTTCCTTTCAATCTTGAGGAATCCTGTTTGCAGTGCTTACAAGCAAAAGGCACCATTCCCAGTATGAATTTCACCGAAAAAATGTCAGTCTCAGCAGCTCCCCAAGGAAATCAATAAACGAGTGAATTATCAAAGATCTATCCCCGCGATTGAAGCAGCCTTATCTTCGCTTCCACACGCGACACGACGGCTGTATGAATTAATAATCACGCGAGGACGCGGCTCATTACTCAGCGCTATCGTGGCCAGTCGTTGCGCGGGTACGCGTTCGTCGTAATCAATTAAGGCTCATTACTCTCGTCCTTCTTCTCTCCCACTCTCTTCTTCTTAATCGTGAATTCTGTTCGCCGGGAAAACGGTGAAGATCGGGGAAGGAAAGGGAGGGAAAAAAATAGACGGGACGGATGTGTATACACGGAGCTGTCCGCGACTTCTTCTTATTCGAGCCGCGTAGAACGTGAGTAAGTAGTCGATCAATGGCTCCTCGTGTCCGATGGACTTCTAAGTCCCTGGAGAGCTGTTGACATCGAGCATCGTGCGCTATGTTGCCCGTTTCTCGTATTTTATACGCGCGTTTCTCCTTTCGGAGAGATCTTCCCCGTCGAACGCGAGAGAGGAACGGCCGCCGGAAAGGTATCGCGAGCGATCTCGGCTTAGCCGCCTCTTCTGCATCCCAAAGGACTTCCGGTTAACCGCTACCGGCACAAGAATCCCGACGATGCAACGTCGCGTCTCGACGGCCTCCGGTTTTTCTTTTGTGCAAATGAACCTATCAACGTCCACGCGAGACGTGATCCTTAATTGCTCGGTTAGCGGAATGCTGATAGAGGCTTGAATGAAAGTCTCGATGACCCTTTAATTCGCGAATTTCTGTCTCCAGACATAATCTTTGACCATGTTTTCCAAGTATTTTACTTGCGTAAAAGTCTAAGTATTAACACAGCATTCAGCACTGCTAGTAAAAGAAAATATATAAAAAAGAGAAACTGTAATTACAGAAATGGTCACATATTGTTTAGTAAAAATGACAAACACCTAGCAACAGTCTTTCACACTTAAACGACCAACTTTTCCAACCGACTCTCGCACATTCTCAAAATTCATTTCAACATTGAACGAACGATCCTCCACTTGGACGTCAGTTCAATCTACGTATCAATTACCTACCGTACCCGAAGAAAAAACTCTGAATCTCTAAATCCTGCTGGAAGTGATCCTTTCGATCGAGGCTCATTCCTCGATTTCGCAGCGGAGGTCTCGTCTAAGATCTAGATCGCTCCAGATTCTCCCGCAGCGCGAATCAAGCGGGCAACGTCGATCTCCGGATGGCTGACCGGCAACCGAGAGGTTCGTCGATATTTCACTCGGCGAGAGGCCGCGAGCTGGGGCAAAATCGTCCTGCGTGCGCCAGCGTTGGCCAACTCTCATGCATAGAGTCATGACGGGTCTAAGCGATTGCTTATTGCTGGTGCAACCACAGACTGACGCACTGGCTCGAGTCTCGCCCGTTTGTTATCCCGGATCCCCGTGCTCTACATGGTTCCGCAGACGTTACGCTGACGTAGGACATTATCCAAGTGTCTGGAATCGATTTTGCTCCGGTTGAAATATGGGGTGGCCTGGAAAAACGACGGAGGATTTTCAACGGGAAGATGGATGAATGTGAAGTGTTTTAGGATGATCCGGAATAATGGATCTCGGGTTCGAAGGTTCGCCGAGCTTTTTTTTATCTCTCGTGTACTGAAACGTCTATCTAAAATGAATCTGCGAAACCGTGGTAACGAAGATGGGGTAGATTTTCTTGAGGATTTTTTCAGAGGTGATTGGAAAGTTAGAGTAGCGAAGATGGGGAAGATTTAAAATTGGAATGTTCAAATGAAAAGTAAATATTCGATACACATTCTGTGGGAGTAATAAGTCAAAATGTTAGAGGTGCAAATTTTATCATTGCGATCTAATATTTCATTCTTTATCATTTCTCCCGAGGTCAGTCGTACTGACAAATTGATTTAAACATAGAAACCTTCCTTGATGAAATTACCTGCACAGGAAGCCTTGGAATTTTAAATTAAATCTTCTAATATTTTAGGCTTCTTAGAATCAACGATTGAAAATTCCCAGTTTCCTCCAACACGATGTACATTTCATTGGGAAATAAACGATTCGTTTCTAACAATGTAGAAGATGATACAATGGTAGAACGTGTACGGAACATAATCTCTCCGTCGATTCCAGAAATTGTCTAGCAAGAAAATGGAGTATCTCGAAAGAAACCACATCTAAACTCCGTAATATCCCGATAACTCTCATTCTTCTTGCCGGACCCTGTATTTATAGGAGAACAAAACCGAACACTTAGGTAATATTCCCCGGTGTGCCGGGCTAGAGATAAACAGAGATCGCTGGTGAATGCGATCCGTGTTCGGTCCATGTACGTGCTCCAGGCTCATGGTTCGCCAAGCCGACAAATCGACTCGGACAGAACCGCGATTTTTCAGGGTGTACCAGTTTTTTCGATACGATACCTACCGCGCGCGCGCGCGCGCGCTCGGAACGCGGCTCCTTATGTCGCGTATAACATTACCGCGTGAAATGAATGATTCTCGGTCCGCGGGACCGCTGGTACCGTAAGTTACCGACATTTTTCAACAAAACCTATCTCGATGAATTTAGAGCAGAAATGGATGTTAAACCCTTTCCAGCTGCGAATACCTACTTCGAGTCCTGGCATGAGCTACAGTCGATGTTTTCTTAGTTCTAACGTGTGCAAGATCGATCGTATTATCGGAAGATTAGAATAATTATGCGCAAGTGCTTGTTTGTTCGTGTATTCGTTTTTTATGGTTAATGATAATTTTAGTACAACTGTACTTGGGTATATTATGTAACGATGACAATCGAATGGAACTTATATGTGGATTCACACATTTGTGCGGTGCTACTTTCTACGTTAACTGGCAAAACACCAAGTCCTCCTTAAAGCTATTCCTGGGTATTACAATTACAAATGCAACCTCTGACCTGAGCCTAACTGTCACGTCAAAGAAGTAGAAGCCAGGATATAGCTTGATAAAATTAACGAAGAGGCAAAGTAAACATGTTTTCGGGTATCGAGATGATCGAATCGACAGAAATATGTGCACTTCCTTTTTTTACCTATTCTCTCGCCTACTTCCATTAATCTCATCTCCATATGTGAAAGGGTTAAACTGTGTTTCTCTCTCTCTCTCTTCACACTGTCTCGTTTCCACATATGAAAGGGTTAAATTATTTTTCTCTCCCTCTTCTCACATCATCTTGTCACCATATGTGACAGGGTTAAATTATTTCTCTCTCTCTCTCCTCACCATGTACGAAAGGGTTAAGCTCTTTTCCTCTCTCTTCTCGCACCATTTCGTCTCTGTCTACGAAAGGGTTAAACCGTTCCAACGAAACTAACCTTACGAATCCTTCTGTCCAGCAACGTTCGAGTTTCGCGTGTTACGTAAAATGATTATCGGCCGGTGAGAACGTGGTATACGAAGGCATGCTCGATTAGCATCGAGGCTCGCGCGAAAACTACGCGAGAGAGTCACGTGGAACGTAAGAACGGCGCAGAAGAGGGACACGGACGCGAGAAGGTAGCGGCGACGATGATCGCGTGCGATCCGGACGTGGAAGGAACGTTCGACCTGGCAAGGTCAGCCGCGTGGGCAGGTATCCGTAACTCGACGATTTTGCAACGCTCTCGCGCTTCCTGCTGCAATTGATTAATGGCGGCCGCGGCGAGCCGCGTTATATATACCCGCTCGACCGTGTCCCGTGCCTGTTTGCTCAGTGTAATCGAAGCGTGGCCGATGATCCTCAAGGTTGACCATGGATAAGCTGCTGGATTCCCATGGTCTCTTGCCTCGTTCCACAGTTTCAACGGATACAGTGGTTTTCTTGATTGATCTATGGGATGGGCACACGATGCAACGACTTTTCTATTATTCTTCTTAACTACTTCTTGTCCACTCGTAGATTTTTATCTTAGCTATCGGAGATGTATCAAGTTGAAATAGCTTGTCGTCGGACAAGTGAAATCTACGGCTTGTTCCTTGGGAATATTCAAAATAAAATTGACCAACATAAGGGACCTTGTGAATCAATGGTTAAATGAGTTAAGCCTTGTTATGCTTTCTGTAGAAATGGTCACTGAATGAAGGAGTGTTCTGAGAGATCGATAAAATTCCTATTGCAATATCGCAATAAAATAATATACAAATTATCCAGCATTATAAAATTAGAAGTAAAAAGTGAGAAATTGAATTAGAACCAAAAGAAGAACACAACTCGGAACAAGTTTCCATACCTCGTCCCAAAATTACCCACAGTCACCGCTAATGATTTCCCTGTTCGCAGAAAAAGAAGACAGGACACAGGAAGCAAGGGTTGCAGAAGAAAATCACACAGAGGCACTTTTTATAGATTAAACAAAAATATTTACTTTCGCGATACGTTTAGGTACTGGCCGCTCGTGTTCACCGTTTTACATGCTATTATGTACAAATAAAAAAAAAAAAGAGAAAGAAGAACGATAAAAAGAGTTCGGAAGAAGAGAACATGAGTAAAAAAAAAAAATAAAAAGAAACGTTGGCCCGTTACGCCAGCCGAGAGAGGTTCGTACATCAAGCGGAAGCATAGAAGCGATACTCTGATTCGCAGAGACGAGTCTCTCTCTCTCTCTCTCTCTTCTCTTCTCTTGCCTCCCGATTACACGCACAGTTTTCCTCCTCCCATCTCCCCCCTCCGGTTGCTTATTTACAAGATGCACGTTTATTTTATACACCGACGTAACGTCACTTCTCTCGTTCACCTTTATTAACTGGCCTCTCGTCGTGACATGTGGTCGCGGATGCGCGATCATCGTTTCCGATCGTCTTTTGCTCGTCGCGCGTCTCCGCGCCCACACGTCTCGCTATGTACAAGGAAAAGAAAAAACAAGACGAAGGAGGACACGATCCACGACGGATCGCGTACATACACGTAGAGAATAAGATCCTAAAGCGGTCCGTTCCAAGTATACAATACATATACAATATAGAATATTTTATTTTCTCTCTTATTTTACTCGTTCACGTTTTTCTCGTTTTCAATTTCCTTTCTTTCACTCCAGCACGCATGGATACGCGATACAATAATCAGACTCCATGTACCGGTGTGCAAGGAGTTTGAAGAACGAATACGCCAATCGACGATATTCTCGGTCGCAATAAATTAATCTCTCTCGTATCCCGGATCGGATCGGTGTGACACCTATGTACAGATTTGAACACATTTTCGTGGCGGGCTTGATCGTCCTTCCGCAACGATTCTTCTCCATCAACGTCTACTCCTGTGAAACATGACTCTTCTACTTGCACCTCTTCGATTCGTTCCATTTTCCCATCGTTACGACACGTCTGCTATTGATTCTCTCTTCGATCCAGCAAACATTGTTCCAACGACTCGTTCCTTCTAACGAGGACTCGGCTGCACCCAGGGCGCACCAGCAAGGACTCGGGACCAGCCCGTCGTGGGCCTGCCAGAGAAGCTTCACAAGGACATAGGCAACTCCGGCCTCTTCACTCCTAACGTCAGATCCAACGGCTTGCTCTTCGTCGTGGCTTCCTCTTTCGCCGGGCTGTCGCGATCACAGACGTTGTCGTTCGACCTGTTGTCCTCCTCCGACGATTGGCTAGGTCTGGGAGAGCTTCTGCTCGACCTAACGCTAAGATCGATCGGTTCGTCTTGCTCCACAGCCAGACCACCTGGACTAGGACTCACCAAAAGCAGATCTCCTCCTCTCGGCGAGTGTTGAGACGCCGCAGGTGTTACCAAACCCGGTGGAGAGTAGACCAAGCCTAGATTCTGATGAGGATGATACCCTGTCGTGAGCGTTACCGTAGCGTTGATCTTCCTCGGTGGAAACTCGCGTTCGGAGAGTGTCGGCGACGCGGCGCTGGTCTTGAAGTAGCTCAGCGCTGAGTTGCTCCTGGATTCGGTGTCGTGGCCGTCGCCACCGTCCACGGACGACGCCCCGCTGTCGCTCGGAGTGTCCGCTGCCCTCTTGTAGGTCGGGAGGAATGGTCGGAAGACGTCTGAGGGGCTGGTCGGCACGCAGACGCCGTCTTTTTGAGCGAAGTTCATAGCGAACATCGGGGAACCCGGATGCTGCGGTTGCTGTTGCTTGTAGAAAGGTGGCGGTGTCGTGTCTCTCGGCGGTGTTCCCGGTGGTTGTTGAGGATTACCGCTCACTCTCTCGCGTTCTTTCTGCCAGGCTAGAAGGCGCAGCTGGTTTTGAAGAGCCACGTCGTCCGGATGGGGAGATTTGTTACCTCTTTCGCGCTCTTGTTTCAGCATTGCCACGTGTAACAGGTGAGACTGAAGGGCTAGATCTTCCTGACTAGGTGAAGCACGATCCTTTCCGTCCTTGTACACTCCGCTACCTTGCTGACCTTGAGGCTGAGGCAGGAATCCTGGAAGGAAGCCGGGACCGAACGGCGAGCCTGCTGCCGGAGCCACGTTCTGACCACCGTTCGTCTGCTCCTGAAGGAGGCAGTGGATCTTGAACCAGTTGGAACGACGTCCGTACCTCGAGCCAGACTTCGACATGCCTACCATCAGGCATTTTCGAAGGCGACACGCCTTGCAGGCTGTGCGGTTCTTCTTGTTGATCACGCACACTCCGCCGTTCTTGCATTCCGATATGCTGCCGAGATTGTTGTAGGTTCTGCCGAAGAACGACTGTAACAGAAGAGAGAAGAGGACTGTAAGTTGCGGAAGTGAGTTTGAGTGAGTAGACGAAGAGCTTGAGGAATGATTGTGTGATTTGTTCGATTGTTTGAACACGTTATCGCTTGGATCTCGATGTGGTGGAGAAATTAGGTGAATCAGGATGGCTGTTAGTTAGATTTTCTTTCATTAGGCTAATACAGAGATTTTCAAAAGTGTAATTTCGTTTACGGTAGCCACTTCTTTGTAATTGAATACGAAGCTTCGCTCTTTTAATTGCATCGTACATTGCACACCGTTGGATTAGGGAAATGATTACGATAAAGCAGAAGATTACCAGGCATCGAATCGACGTAATCTACTAATTACACTGCCGGAAATGACTGTGTCTAATCGAGACGTTATTCGATTTAGTAATTTCATGAAATTCCTAAGTCTTACATTCTCATCGTACGTTTTTACCTCCGTCTTGTAAGATATAGTCCGACATTTTTCTCCCCTCGTAAACAGCGCTTAATTACCTGCATTCCTTCAATTTTTATTCTAATTCCCCGTTTTGCGGTGGAAACAGAATAAATCCTAGACAACTGGCAATTATCATTTTTACGATGAGTCGTATTTCTCAATCTGGAATCCCAAACCACATTCCACGAAAGTCTTTTCCCAAAAGCACCGCATATTTAAAAAAAATCTCATTCTGAAGTTCGCTCAAAGGAGTAACGAGGAAATGTAACTTCCATTCAAAGTCTCTTTTCTTCGCGACAGAGGATCGCATTCGCTCCGCATAAAATACACTCGCGAATCTTGTGCCGGATTAAACGTCAGGGCTTAATGTTACGCGTGTCACGAGAATTAGCATGGCACCGTTTAGGAGAGAAGGTCGAGCAACAGAGACAGGATCCGCGAAAAGGGTGATCAGGGTGGCGCGGAAGATTGAGCGCTGTACGCGGCGTGGCTGGTCGTAAAGTTAAACGCCTGTCGGCCGACGATAAAACCGCCTCGAAAGCGGCGCATCGTGAACTAATTTACGACTCGACGATTCCTCTGTCTCGAGCTTAGCCTTGGCTAAACCCTGATCGAGTGTCTTTTCCTCCATTTTTTAGTTCGTCAAATGCAGCGTGTAGCATCTTCCAAATAATTTCGGTGTCCTTCGAAATTTCCTTTTACTCCGGAGTGACAAATTTTAAGCATCTTTTAGATAACTTTTTGAAATACTATAGTGGAAACTTTGAAATCTTTCTTCTCGTTGCAAAGTGGCAATTTGAGGTGCTTTGTTCACCTTAAGAAGACTAAATTTTCAAGAACTTTTAATTTAATTTTTTATTTGTTCAATTTATAAATTTTAATTTTCTGGCCCTTTCTGAAATACTATAATGGAGCCTTTGGAAGTTTTCTTTCATTGCTAAGTGGCAATCCGGGGGTGCTTTGTTCGCCACAAAGTTATTCACCTTAAGAATTCTAAACTTTCACGAAGTTTCAATTTAACTTTAATTCCTTGTTTGTTCATTTATAAATTTGTATCTGTCCTTCCTTGAGTTTTCCAGCATTAATATCTTTCTCGTTCCCACATAAATATCAAAGACCAAACCAAATCGAATTTAAACGGAAAAGCAAACCAGTACCAGTTTCTAAATCTCCTAAATACCGTTCGAAACGATCCTCGATCGTGAGGTGTATACCCAGAGACACGGTCCAAAGGCGGCCATATTTCATCGTGTACCGGAAACGTTCGGATTCTGGTCTCCACCTGACGCGTCCACGTGGGCGGCCCGCTAACGGTTCGAAAACCCAAAAGCTCGTGTATAGCGGTATACTCGTTCGAAATGGGATCGACGAATCATCCTTTCGAAGATATCCACGAACCACATTTCAAAGCCTTCGATACACAACACCGTCGAATTACCCTACTCCAATCCAGTGTCAGAAATGAGTCACTCTATTCCTCCGTACATACCTCTAATCACGCGAGCATAACGCACACCATGGAGGAACGAAGCTTTCTCGTCTGTTTTTGCACAATTAGAATAACTCGACGGTCGAAGTACACGCGTCCAACAGAAGGTCCGCGACGCGACGATCGAGGAGAAACGCGGAATCGAAGGATTCCAGTGTCAAGGAGGCTGACGTACGGCGTTGATTAATCGCTCGGACACGGGGGAACAACGGCGTATACGCTCGACAAACTGGTAATGATCGCGAGATGAAAACGGACCAAGCGGTACCTCGCGAGCACCGCAATCTCTCTCTCGATCTTAGATGAACCGCGCTGTGCTGCGGCAGCGGCGGTGAGCCACGAAACGCGCGCGCTTCGGCTCCCGCGTGTACGCCAGATGATCCTTGGCTGTCACCGCGGACTGTGTGAAAGAGGTCACGATGCCGCGGAGCTCGAGAGACCCGGCCATCCGATCATCGCTTCCGCCTACGAAACCGCTCATTGTCCACGGGAATATGATTTAACGTACGCGCGCCAGGATTATTGTGCGGAGCGAAAGTCGCCGCGGAATATCGTGCTATTGAAGACGACCAAAGGGAATAGTTGCGAGCCTCTTCGAGATTGCCGCGATGTTTCGCATTTGTGTTTTAAGAAATCGAGTGTGTCGTTTGACGAGAAAAATTGTGGAAAAGTGGAAAATGAAGGAAAGAATCTGGGACGGTGAGAAGACTACGGTGATTTCGTTCGTTTCCAATTTCGCAGATAGATGTAATTTTTGTTTTTAAAGTCGCGTCAATAATTGGTGGTTATTTCGTATTTCCCAATTTTTACTTTGGTTCTGACTTTAATTTTCGTTAAGTCTGAGAGTTATTAAGTAGACCGAAAGTAGACCGGCCGAAAGTTTGGAATCACCGAGCATTGCAATTTACACAAAAATTTCCAGAAAAAAGTCAGCGACTTTGAGAATTTTTTATCACTCGAATCGATTGATATGAGATAAATTGATAAAAGTAGAATTGAGATAAACTTCGAATCTGTGAAAAATTAGCAGCAGATTTAATATGGATGAAAAGTGGGAGGTGATTCGAAACTTTTGGCCGATAGTGTATGTAATGTCTTCGTCTTTTTAACGTAGAGGTTGTTTACGATTAGTAAAAGCATTTAATTCGAATAAACGGTAATATCTGTGAAATTTTCATCTAACGTATCACGCGGCATATTGAAGCAGTTCTATTTCCAACTATTCACATATTATTTATGCATACTACAATGTGTCGTATTAAAATAAAAAGTTCGTCTCGGCGCTGTGGACAAATTACGCAGAATTAGTCCGGCACACAACGTGTTAAAGCGACGAGTGGATTCTTGAGTAAACAAATGATAAAAAATTGCAAATGTTACAAGTTTAATCCCAACATCGACACAGTAACCACTGGAACCTAAGCAGGAAAGCGGAACAGCCTGATTCTCACAGCCTGTCGCATACCAAATCCCGAAATCGAACTATTTCAGAGAAACTAGGGTTGTAAATCGAGTTTACAACGGCGATTGCGTGTGTCGCAGCTCGGTCAGCTGTGAGTATCTTGACCGTAGACAGAAAACAAGGTGGACAACGGGATTCGCGTACGAGATTATGTAAGAGGCGGGTTTCGCGGCGTTTCCAAGTCTTTCTTTCTTTTTTTTTTTCACCACGGTCCTGGTCCGGTCGCGAATCACGTACCGCGTGGACGCCAGAAAATCAGAATCGGTGCAGGTAAGAGAGGAAAAAAAGCGAAAAAAGTTCGCGAGTCGGTTGAAACGCGAGAGCCATTTAGGGCTGTTACCGCGACAAATCCGTCATGGACAGGCCGAGATTAGCGCAAATCAGCCGGCACGCCCGGAATCCTGGGTCGATTTGTAACGCCATATAGAAACGCCGCCGGGGAAACCGTTTGTCCGTGATCGTGAACGGCCGCGGCGAGCGCGGGAAAGCTTGACAAATTGTCGATGAAAAATGCAAGAGGTCGTTTCGCGAATGGGGTCGGGAAACGTGTCGGAATATGGTTTGGTGGTCAAGCCAGGGCAATGAGTTTCAATGGGCACGGTGTTTATGGCTGTTCGAGCATGCGTCGGTGTGGAAAGTTGGTGAGTAGAGTTTTGCAGCTTGTGTTGATACGGTGTAAATCGAACTGTGTTGCGT
>NW_017100427.1:2274025-2301048 GCF_001263275.1 Habropoda laboriosa
GTTTTTCTTTCGTGTCGTTTTTAATTTTAATCGTTTTTTCTTGTTTCACTTAATTGCATAATGTGTTGCTGAAGAAGGAGTGAAACGATTTGCTTGAATTTTAAGGAAGTCGCTCTTGGAGGAGTTAAGTTAATTTAAGGTTAATTGAAATTGAAATGGAAAAGGAAATCGATGGAATGAAGAAGCAATAGAATTTAAAAATTGAAATTTTGAACGAAGCCCTAAAAATTAAATAACTTTGTATGTCTCTTAGTGAAAGTATTTTTGAAAGGTTGGTTTAAGGCTTGCTGCTCTCCTCTGAAGCTTCTAGGTTTGAATTTACTTGCACGATTAATTGTTTAATTAAGCAATCACTTGACTGTCTTAAATTTTCAATAACTTGTCATTCAGTTGGTTATTCTTTTTATGATTTGCTATATTTAAGTTATCCATAATCTCGTTTTCATATTTTTCCCCCTGCACCCTTCCATTAGAACAGATGTACAGAGACAATAAATTTACATTTCAGGAAATTAAACAGACAATTACTAAAAAAGGGATCCGCAAAAATCAGAATCCAAAAAATTAGCGTCTCAAACTCTCTACTAGAAACTTGCTTATAAATAACCGTACACACTTGCACGAAAAAAAAGAAGGAACTACCTAAGCTACTGGCACTTCCAAAAGCGCAGCTTAAAAAACCACTATTCACGTACTCCACTTACACGGTCCCTCGAGTACCATATAAACTCCGGTGTTATTAACTTGGAATCGTCGTTTACGACGCATCCATATTCGTATTAATCGTCGGTCGTTCCATGTGGAGAGCGGCCACAAATTTTCCCGCTGCCATTTCGGTCTTGCCGTCGAAAATCACCGGACGCTGCAACGTGTCCGGCAACCCCACCCTTGGCTGATCACGGATCGATTTACAGCGTCGATCAATTTCGTCGTGCGCCGAACACGGGCAACGTTTCCTCGAGCCCCGGCGTCGGGAATGCGATTGGCACGGCGTGTTCGCCGCGGGAACAATTTCCTCGCAGCGTATCGGGGGAAAAAAACGCGAGCATGCCGATGGTTTCCCCGCACGTGACGTGAATCGAAGTGCGTGTCGGCGATCGGCGCCGTTTCGAGCGCGAGCCAGCGATTGTAAACACTGTGGCCAGTTTAGCGGACGCGAGCTCTGGCAGTTTTAGGTCTAATACAGAGACCAGAGAGACAGAGAGAAGAGAGAGAGGGGCAGAGAAAGCGAGAGAAAAAGGAGAAGAAAACAGAAAAAGGGAAAGAGAAAAAAGAGGGAGAATGAGAGAAAGAGAAAACAAGAGAGAGCGAAAGAGAGAACAAGACAGAGACAGAGGAAAAGGGAGAGAATGGACGTCTCGCCTTCTGGAAAGTCGATTTCGATGGACATGTTGGTCAGCGGCGCGACGTGCTCGCATTTTACGCGGATTCCGCGAATCCTCGCGACCTTTGCTAGCGCGACGTCGCGCTTCCCAGCTAAGTGAGCTTGCAAACATCTGATCTCGCGAGCCGACAGACGTGTGACGTCGCGAGTTAACGCGTTTATCAGGGAGAGAGAGAGAGAGAGAGAAACGCCTCGAGGTTGAAGTAATTTTCACCCGCGACGATACGACCACACGCGTGTCGATTTTCGAGCGTGCTAATGGACGATGAGCTGGACGAACAAGCGTCTGTTGATGTAGGTCTAGGGATTGGGATTACGCAAACGGCGAATTCTTAATGAATCCAGGAAAAACCATTGACAGGATGTAACACGGTACGTTGAATGATAATTTGAGTACTTGATGGTATTAATTATTCACGAAATTGACAGTTTACTTTATGACGATACTGGGTTAATCGACGTCGAGGAATTCTATCTCGAGACATAATTCTTTACGTCGAAGCGGAACGTAGCTATTTAGATTCATGAATCATGTAAGCGAGGTAGACTGTTTAATATGAATTGTTCATCTTTCGTAGCGAGGATTCTCGGTTTATCAGTTTCGAAATCTTCGTTAGTCGATGGATAAACCCAAGCATTGTTGTGTTACACTGGCTATTTAGATTCGCTTGTAATCTCTTTGTTAGCGTTGCATAATAATTAGTATTCCTCGATAATTGTTGAAAATGAAATTAGAAGCACGCATCGAGAAACTTTTCAATCTGAAAAATGAGCCAAACTTTGTGCAGAATTAACTCCTTCATCCAAAAATATCCTGGTTTCTAACCCAAGTTCTAATTCTAACATTCCCAAATTAATACAGTTTCAGCTATTCCATTTCTTCACCTTGCAGCCCATAATAAATACGCTGGAGATTATGAAAGTGGTCTAAATGAAAAATCTGCAAAAACTGAATTTATCACTTATTTTATATCGTACCCACTTACACTACAATAACACACGAAATTAAACGGAATTCTCGGATCTGCGGTTAAATTCGGTAATACACGAAATATCTCGTACCAAAAGAAAAATACACGACTCCACATAAATTACTCAATTTCCCAAACAACATTTCCTCGCCGAACCTCTTTCTACAACCTGCAAATTGCAAATCTACCACTTTCATAATCACCGTCACCACTAAAACAAGCAACTACTCCAGTTCAACCAATCCCACCCGAAAAATCCACCAGAACACGGATTCCCCTGGGGCGAACTCAGCTCAACGACGAATCGATGCGTCAACCGCGAGACGACCGACCGATTTCCCCGCCACTGTTCCTCGAGCGCGTGACTCGACCGCTCGGCGTGACCCTGATACGCGCGCGATTCCAAAGCGGCGGCGGCGGAGGTTCGCGGAACACGCGTCATCCTCGTTCCAGCGAATCCGCGCGTCCGTGTTTCCTTCCTCTGTGACTTTCCCAGCGGGGATGACTCGACTGATACGGCCGCGCGTCTCTCGATCTGGATCGTCCTGGCACTACGTGGTACCACCTGCTGTCCGCGGATCGATTCTCGTCGTGAAAGACAGAGAGAGAGAGAGAGAGAGAGCGAAAAAAAAGAATGCGTTTTCCTGGTGCAGACGAACCTCGTGGCGGCGGTGTCGCGTATCGTTTAAAGGCCGTCTCGTCGTTCCACACGTAACGGACTTTATCTAGATCTTCGTGGCTATTTCTAGCTGTCGTTGCGTTCTGGCCACACCACGCGCGAGAATAGCACACGTTTCTCGTCGTCTCTCGCGATTTTATTCCGCGCCTCGATTGCTCGCATGCATGACTGACCACGGGGCACGATCGATATTCCGAACGATTGATTCCACGCGGCTCTGGGATTTCCCTCTGCGTTCCAGATTCATTTTCGTTCAACGATCGGACGATTAACGCATTCCTTCGTAATTCGAAGGCGGATTATTGCTGGTTCTCAGTCGAGTAGCCGACGTGTATGTGTCTGGTTTGACGGAGATCGAAGGGGATTTTTTGGCGAATGTCCAGGGGAACACGAATGAAACGGGATCGCTGAAAACCGATGGACTGGCTCTGACGTCATGCCGCCGTGAAGACCTTGGCTGATGTGCGCTCCGCATGCTGAACGCCGGAGCCACTCTCGTTTTCGTTTAGAGCGTTGCGTCGCGTCGCGTCGCGCCGCTGATTGCGGCGCCGCTCAGGTTCGATGAAACGCTGCTAGAGAAATTTCGCCGGGTGACGAAGCCATGTCGGACGCGGAGGAAGTTTTCTTTTCGCGGCGGATCGATTTGAAAGTGAGATTAGAACTATGCTCGGAGATCGATCGGAATATAAAGTTGCGAGCTTGTAATCAGGCTGCGCTAAATAATCAATTATCGTGCTTCTTTTCACCGATTGGCATTGTTCCATTCAGTTGAACGAATAAAATCGGGAATAATAGGACTCGATTGGAATATTAATTTATCCATCTGTGATCTGTCAATGTTTGAGATAACTTTTTGTCGCTATCAAACTGTGAGAAATAATCGAGTCTTTCAATTTGAAATTTCAATTATCGTGTTTCTTGTATTTTTTACTTTTTTTTTACTCGTTCGAAATGACTCACGCTGTTTCTGAGTTCGCAGATTCAATTTCCTCCGCGATTCGCAGGTAGAAAAGTCAAATACCGGAAGCAATTCCACCGTCGTGGAGATTTTAACGTCTGGTCATTCGAATTCGCGTGGTTTCGCGCGCTTTTATGACGCGGGATGCTTCCATGTCCTACGGTATAGCGGATTGAATTGCAGATCGCGCGTCGCCAGTTCCTAACTGCGGGAACAATGAACGACCGTCATTGTATGCTGATGCTCTATCGCGATTTCGTAGGTTCGTCTCGATGGCGCTACGCGAGACGGGAACGGAGTTCGAGAGCGCGTCTCCTTCTCGGAAATTCCGAGGCTTCGCGATAGGCTCATTAATAAATTGATCGATGGCGGGAATTCACGACGCGCGTTGATTTAGCTGTTCGTGGATCGTTCAGGATTGATCGTTTCGAGGAGAACGTGACGCCGCGCCGTGTATTTTCCTCGAAATAATCGTGAAACTGGAACTTCTCGATTAGGTAATTCCTTCGCGAGGATATATGCAAATATCCTGTCTTCTATGAATTTTCAACCGGTTTCCTTTCACATTGAAATTTCTTTACGTATCTTTCGAATCTGTTTCCTCCCTTTTTTCCTTTTATTGTGAAAATGCATGTAAATAATTATCGCGTACATTTCCAATGTACTAATTTCTTTTCACGGTATGGTCAGTAGGAAGCATAAATTGCAGACTAATAGACAATCTCGTGTTTCCATTAAAGGATGATTTATAATTTGATCGATACGTTTCAGCCTCGAGAGAGAGAGAGAATTTGGAGCATAAAACCGAGAGAAAAAAGTGTGTACTGAATAAACATGGATTATTAGCCGTTTATTTTCCGATTTACTGCATGTTAAAGAACAATACGTTTCTGCGTACACTTCCTGGTCTATACATATATACGTGTACATAAGGCAACATCATAATTTATCGTCCTTTACGTACGAAGCATAGCATTAGACGGTCCCGCAATTGATTATCACCAGTCTATTACTTCTATCTGAAGCGATAAAATGGCAAAAGGTTGCGTACACTTATGCTAACACGGCGAACATGCATCTAATTTATGGTGCATCCACTGCGTTCTTCAATTTGTTCGAACTCGAAGAATAAAGTCTGAACAGCGTATACCTTGTAGAATCTTTTTGTATCGAATAAACGAAGCAATTAATCAAACAACCAATTAAAATTCAGGAAAAATTCGCTGAAATTGTCCAATAATCTCTTCCAAGAAGATAACATTTATTCCTACTAAATGAACCGACCAAGTGTTTTAACAACGATGAGGGAAATTAATAGAAATCAAAGAAATTCTCACGTTGATCATTATTTATCTCCTCCAAAAGGAAAAGAGTGTCCTTTGAAGTTTCCGAGGGACCATATTCGCGACGTTTGAAAGATAATAGAAATTTTCGCGTTCACCACTTTCAATCTTCCCCAGAGGAAAGCGTGTCCTCTGAACGCCTCCAAGGAGCCATATCCGCGACGTTCGAGCGCGGATCACGGTTGTTTCACCACGAGGAAGTGATCGATGTTCCAGAGTGGAGACGAGCCAGTGTTTCAACGATCGTGGCCGTCTCGAAAGCTCCGTTTGCACCGGGGGCGCTTTATGGTCCCTCGCAGGCTCGTACGTCAGCGATTTTTCCGGCGGCCCGATATGGTCGCGGGGAATTTGTCTGCGCGCGAGCTATTTGCTTACATTAGCCGTCCAAGTCAAACGGTGTTCCGCGGATCCGGCCTCGGATAGCCCAGCATGCGTGCGGATTGATGCATGGTGAAGCGGCGAATCGCGGTGCGCTCCAATAGCCAACAAAGATACGAGCGCGAGCGAGCGGAGCGTAGAACACGCGAACCGTGTGTGTGCAACTCCATCTCTCGATGGACGCACGTGAGAAAAGCCACGAGAACAGAAACCTGTGTGCACGGACCGATCTTTGATACCGCGATGGAGAATTATTTCCCGAGCGTTTAACCCGAGAGACGCGAGAAAATGGTGCTCCCCGCGATGGAAAAGTTATGCCCTGGCGATCGCACGCCGCGTTTCCTTAACCCTTCTTCACATCGAATCACGTCTTGTGCCGGCTAAAGCAGCAACAACAATCTCGACGATTCCGTTCGATCGTTGCCTGATCCACGATCCTGATATTCAAATTTGCTTTCCTTGGAAAATAAACAAAGTAGCTTAGAGAGAGAGCGTTCGTAGAAGGAAAAGTCTATGTCCCCCGAAAAAGGATAAGGCTAAGAGATACACACACAGGAGAGAGTTTTGTGGGAGGTTCTAGGAGCGTGATCGATCACGCCGGTATCCGTGATTTATTCGTTGCGTGCGCCTGGAAAATATCCGAACCGCGTGGATGTCGCGGCTCAAAGGCCGCGCGCATACCATTATCTTTCGAGGCGGTTCGCGAGATGGATTTAATTGCTCGATCATATTCAACGGTAGAGGAGAAAGAGAGGAAAGTGGAATGGAAAATGTCGAACGATCGACGGGAGTTTCGTAAGCGTGCGATAAATTGTACGGCTTCGGGGACTGCCACCGATTGTTTATCGAGCCGCTACCGAACTCTTGCTTAATCCAGGCGTAATCTGCGATCGTTCCCTGCCTACGTTCGCCATTATGTCTCCGGAGGAAAGAATGCTCGTATCAAATTTCACCTGGCGTGCCGGACCAACGGAAGGGAGGATAATGAATATCTGCGTCCGCGAGATTGAGTGTCGCACGATGGTGAAAGACACCTCTCGCGCTGGTATATCCAACACATCCGTCGGGGTTGAAAAGTGGAATTGGGACGTGCTTCGATCTTAATATGGACGTGGAAGGTTAGAGCTGTGTCGGAGGTAGTATTGAAAATATTGACACGTTCACTCTTCTATGCGGTACGTGTGGATCAGAGTAGATCGATCGATACGTTTCCTAATCTATAAGTAGGTCGGAGTACTCGTCTGATTAAAGTAACGAGACGTGAGAGAAAAATGGCGAGGAACGAATAAGAGAGATTCTTAGAGTAACTCCGAAGGATTAGATTTTCTTCTGGAATAGAGAAGATTCGACGATTCGAACGGTAACGCTAAAATTGTACAAGGATTGCTCAACTTGATCCTTCGATCCGCGAAACGGTTTCGTATCCCTAATAGAAAAATCGTGAAGGATGGATAAAAGAGATTCTTGGAGCCAACTTGAAAGGATCGGATTTTCTTCTGAAATAGAGAAGATTCGATGATTGAAACGGCGACACTAAAAGTGTACAAAGATTGCTCAACCCCGTTTGCTCTCCTAAGTGCTTCAGCTTCGCTTAAACAAATATCCCAATCAACTTGATTCTTCAATCCGCGAAACGGTTTCATCAACTCCAGCAATTAGTCTCTGCTGAAGAAAAAAAGTTCCCTACTTAACGAGCCTCGTTTCATCAACGATTCCCAGCTACGTATCTTAATACCTTCGCGTCTGCCAATCACACGATCGTTATTGTTAAAAAGGCATCGAGTACTCTCTTACTCCAGAAACATCGTCCGCTCACCTTCTAAATCCATTACCATCTGCTTTCACTTTTCAGAAGCCACAGGAGACGCTATCGCCCGAGAAAACACGCTAATTTTCAACGGGCGAACGATAAGGTGGAGCGACAGGACCGGCCAATCTCGAGAAAACAATACCATCGCGGTTTCCTCGTTACACGATTGCCAGAGATGGATTCTCTCTCTCTCGACGACGACGACGACGATGCACACGGTGGATCGTCGAAGGGATCCGTTTACTGCTCGCGTGAATCCAGCGATTCCCGCGTGATAATCGTCCGACGAACGCTTTCCACGGCTGCCTCGAGTTCGATATTTCATCCGTGGCTCGCGTGACTAACAGAACAGTGCAGCTTGGCGAACACCAGCGACGACGATTGTCTCGCAGACAGACAGACAGATTTAGCAGACAACGGGTCGCCGCCAACGTAGACGACGCAACCCCGAGCTCTACGACCGCTTACTTACGGAGGCTTGTTGAGACCAGACGTGTGTCTCCAGACTGCGTACTTCCGGTGAAAGCCGGAATATTGTAATGCTGATGTTTGTAGAGGCGTGGTATCTATATGAGATGGTAGATTGAATTTAGGATTTTTTTTTGGAGGAGGCTGTGATGTGGAAATTTCTTTTCTTGGGTTTGTGTGGAATTGTGCGGATTTGAATGTTAGAACAATTTTAATTGGGGAATGTTTTTGATGTCCCTAAGTTTTCAAGTTTCTTTGACTAATTTTTCTGGGTTAAAGAAATCGCGAAGAAGAATCTCAAATTTAAAGGGAAAAAGTGTTGTTGAACGCTCCAAATTTCCAACTTTTGTAATTTTTAAAGAAATCGCGAAGTTCTCAGGGAAACGTAGGAAAAATATTTCTAGAGTTTTTCTCTCGAAATTTCTAATTTTCGCAATTTCTAAAGAAACCTCAAAGTCCTCAGAAAAACTTAGATATAAACATTTCACAAATTTGCCAATTCTAGAATGCCTGAAATTTAAATAAAATAAATATACTACCAAACTCTCCAAATTTCTAACTTTCTTCGCCTAATTTTCGTAATTTCTAAAGAAATCACAAAGTCCTCGGGGAAACTTAATTATATAAATATGTCACAAATTCTAATATTCCCCAAATATTACCAAACTCTCCAAACCACCAAACTTTCTTTATCCTTAATTCCCTCAATTTTCGAAGAGCAACGAAAGTGTCGACCGGGAGAATCGCTATAGGGAACCAGCCAGATCGCTCGCCGGTTCGGTCGTGTCGTATGCAAATGCGACCACGTAGCGCACAATCCTTCCACAGAGCATATTCAGTGGTCGAACAAGAAGTTGGGACGATTTCACGCGCAACTCATTACACGTCGCTTCCGTTCCAGCGGGAACGATTTTCGACGGTTCGCCTTTGACGCGCCGATCGACACTCGCGTTTTACCAAAAAACCAGCTCCTTTTTTCCCGGCGAATTGGATCCGGTCTAGGGATTTCCAAGAGCTTCTCGGTTCGCGAGAATTCGCAGGTTGCGTCAATCACAGCGTTGTCTCTTTGGCGTTTGCGCAAGTTCGATCGTTCTGAAAAGATCGGGACGTGAGCGTCGCAGGGCGTCGCTGTGAATGCTAAACGAGCATCCTCAAGGGCGCGACGTCTGTGGCAACAGCGATCGTTCGGGCGTGAACTGGGCCATCTCGACTCCTTTGTCTCGAGCTGAACCTTCTGAAATCGCGACCGTCGATACGAGAAATTGAGAAATAAAATTCTTCCTTTTCCCTTCGACGAACACCTCGTCAGACGAGATCGAAGAATTTCACGTATCATCAACGAAGGTGAGATTGTAAAGTAAAAGTTCAAGCAATTTCCATAATCCCGACTTCGGTGGACGCGGGATAAGTAGAAAGTAGAAGATAATCGAAGAAGTGCAGTCTATAATTGAATAGATAATCTGCATGTAATTACCCTTCACTTCTCCAAAGATCGGTCCCATAAATTACAACATAACTTTGCCTCGTAGCTACATCAGTCTCGAAGTTCAACTTCCCTGATCTAAGAAAAACCGAAGAAACGAACAAGAATAAAAATTACACAGAAGACGTCGTCTTCCTTGTCAACTTTCTCCACAGATAATCAACCTTTATCCAACATTTACGTCGAAGCAATAAAGAAGTCTACGAAGTTGGTCGTTTTTATTGTCCTAAAACGAAGATCAAGAAGTGAAGAAGGAAGGCTAGATCGACGAACGATCACTTGTCGAAATTCCGTTGCGAAGTCAGCTCGAGGAGTGTTACCAGGGCTAACGAACGATTCTAATTCCCGAAGCGCCTATAAATTACGCGACACGTTCAATTATGTCACGGATATTACGATTTCGCGGGGGTTAGGTGGAGGGAGCAGGTTGATGGCGCGACGTCGGATCGATAGATGGCGATTTATTGGCTCGTAAAAGGAGCACGTAAAACGAACGCAGCCGCGATTTGGCCCACATACGAGCAAGGTGCTAGCAGCGACGCGTTTCCGCGCGCCACCCTACCCGCTCGTAAATCGCAGCTTTATACGAGCGGCGCGCCGCGGTTCGCGGTTTCCTCCCTGTCACGCGTTTTACGCTCGTTCAGCTTGGCCATTGTCGAGGCTTCGCGTCGCTTCCGATGGCATCCGCGGCTCGAACCTATTGTCGATCCTTTTTAGAAGCAGTTTTTCATTGCTTCGTGCTTGCAACTTTCTCTTCGTACATATATGAAGATTCGTCGTTTTGTGTCTGTCACGTTTAACGGAGCATTCGGAGGAAATTTGTTCCTTTCCTCGGTGTGTTTCTGGTTTTATGGAGATCGATTTTGCATCAACTCAAGATCAGAGGCCAAGAAATGATTAAATTTGTTCTTCCTTTTAAATCTTGTGCAATAACAAAATTTAATACTATTTTTTCACGAGAATATTTATATTTGCAATAAACTAAACAATAGTGTATATTTTTGAAAATGAAGGATCATCGAGAAAGCGTTAAGAATTCAGTGATTTATCTAAGAAGACACTTGGACAATTTCTGGAAAAATCTCCTTCGAAGGATCAAATGCAAAAAGCAACATTTCCAGTTGCTCTAAGTCGCGAGCAGGCACGCAATAGTGCCGTAAACTCGATTATGGAGCTAATCTCGCGGCGATATCTCTGTCGGTACAATTAGCTTCCCCATAAAGCGACGCTAGGCCAGCAATAAGGTGGCGCGTGTTAACACATGCGGAGAATTCAAGCGCGGTGCACTCTTCCGCCTCCACCGTTCCTCTTTTTCTCTACTTCTTTTCCTGTAGTAACCGCGGCGAAGGCAGTTTGGTTCCTTAACTGCTGCTATTACGTCACCTAATTGCTGACCACTTAAATACCACCGCTGCACATAGATCCCCTTGATAAACAGACCCGTGAACCTGTATGATGGAACTGAACGAATCGTGAAAATTCTTACGAACACGACGGTATGCGCGTGGGAAGGAACACGGAGATGACGTAGAGATAGTAAGTTTCAGCGTTTCGATCGCTGTTTGTACTGTTAGAAAATTTCTTCGTTAGTCAGTTGACACCTTCGCTGCCACTGACGCACCGTATGCGGTTCAGAATGCATTTCCCAGCGATTGCAGGACATTTAGCAACAACAGGACGAAAATATTCTCCTCAACGAAACTATGGTCGTTGGAAAACTTAAAGGACACTTCTCCGGGAAATGTAGAGAAACTTTGGAGATTGTGAAACACCCTAATAACATCCATAGAGACACAGAACCCGATCTAAGCTCAATTTAGAGCTCCATCCTCGAAGTTTTTCAATTTCTCAGCTGACAAATTAAGAAACCTGCGTGTCCCTCTGAAATACTCTTTCCATAGGGACACAGCTTACCCCCAAAAGCCTCAACAATAATAATAATAAATTGAAAATATGTTGATCGCGATGAACCCGAGAAGTTCCAAATCCAATCCACTCTATCGAATCTTCCGCGAGAAATCCAAAGCGGCGGAGAAAAAAGGCTCTCGTCGTCGGGCAATTCATTTACGTCGTAGCTCCGCGAGGCCGCGGTTTCGCAAACGCGCGTCGACGATACAATTGCAAAGGCGCACGGGTAACGTCGAAAGTCCCAGCGTTCCAGCGCACTTTGCGTAACCGGCCGGCTTGGCGCGGAATCGTTACGATTTCCGACGAGCGTGTACCTACGCCGAACGAAAGGAGCGCGCGGTTCGATTCTCGCCGCTTCGGATGAAATATACAGCTGGTGACAGTTCTGTCCACAAGGGACTATCGAACGAGTCGATGTATTCTGCCCTGTGTCAACCGTAGGCGATAAAGGTAGGAAATGGCGAAACGAGAAGAAGAAAGGGAAAAAAGACATGAAAAAAGAAACGTACGAACCGGTCGGCTAATCTGTCGATCGTGACAGGAAACGGTAATCGCGCCGAGTCGCGAAATCCACGCGAGACTACATAGTACAGTGGAAATCGAACATTTTCCCCGACGTTTTCTGGTCCCGTGCCATTGATGCCACGCCATTTGTCGTTGTTGGCTCTGAAGACGAAGACGAAGAAGCAAGCATTCCCCTTTGCGTGAAACGTTGCATAAAACGTACTGGTAATCTACTTCTCCGTGATGTAACATCGATGTACGTACACGAAGTACTACTTGGATCCGATTCCATGTACTTCGGATTTTTGCGAAAGAAGCCTGCGCTGTATTGTTGCATAAGGTTGTTTATAATGGGAGAGCTCTCCGATGGTTTCTGGCTCGAGTCTCTTGGCGGCGGTTATGAATGGGAAATTCGATCTAAAGAGGTTTTCTTGAAGGTGATCAATCTTTGAGCGTTATTGAAAATGCGAAAGCCGAGGCGGATAGATTCTTGATGCATCGTGTACACATTGCCGCGTTCATTTTCTGGTTGTAATTGGCGTTGCTCCGTGGAAACGTTTCGCTTGTCGCTTCTTTCTGATTTGTGTAACGGAACGTGGAGTTTCGATGATTTACGCCAAAAAAATTCTTTCTCCATTAACGTCAATTCAGTTTGCAAATGTTCTCGATAAATTTTCAACGTATCTAAGAGTTGCCTGCGCAAAGTACGAAATAAAATTTACAAAGTGTTGCTTAAAAAATTGCTAAAATCCCCCGTTAAGAACCTGAAACATCTTCAGAACGATTCTAACTCAATCTACCAGTCGAGACTGCTCGGCAGTAAACGCGTAAACCGCATTCCCAGGTTGCAGCGTTCGCTCACTCGGAAAACTCGTCGGTTCCACGTACTAAGTGCCTTTTCTGGTACTTCCAGCGGAAGTGGCTCGAATTCCAGGTTGAACAGCCCACGACAACGCGGCAGGATCCGCCTCGTAAAGGATCGACGACGCAGCGTGAAAAGCGGTCTCGCCGCACGAAATCGGTCTCTCCGGCGTCCTCGATCCGTCGTCGCTCCATTGTCGCGCGATGAATAACGAGACGGCGAGGTCCTAAACGTGAATCACGAGCGTTTCGTGTACGACGACGACTCGGGGAGGCACGAGGCGGCGAAAAATTTGTCGCGATGTCGGTCGTGCATAATTCGCCGCGCGAGAAACAATGGTCCCCGCAGCCGATTTGCATGAGAACGCGCGGCGAATCCCCGAATTCTCCTCCCTTTCCGGCCCGAGACACGCTAACGAGCGTGTCGAGCCTTGCAAATTGGTGCATCGCGGAGGATGGAAGCCGAAGCCGGGTCACGCGCGTTAATATTCATACGCGATCCTCCACAGCTTTGAATCCGCCCGTGAGAGAGCCCTTCTCCGCTGACCGCCGCGCGGCCGTTTCTCATTCTTCTTTTTCCTCGCCACGAAATCGACGTGGAATTCGAACGCGAATGTGGCACAGGGAAGAGCCGCAGGATTCGGTCACTCTGTTCGAGAGTTCAATGCTTTGTTTTGAAAGATTTATTCAGGAATTTTTCTTTCGTTCTCTCTACTGCTATTTTTAGGCTCATCCTTTGCAACCTGATTTGTCGTCGCTCGAGGGAAGAGAAATTAGAGTAGATTGCAAGGATTAGTAATTGTTACAGAGGAATTGGCTGGTAATAAATGTAACGCAAAATCAGTATATTACCTTTTCGATGCACTTCTTCACAGATTTATCACAGAAATTTTTCACCTGTTGCTTTGATAATTTGTTGCGAATATTTTTTAAATACTCACTTTCTACTATCGCGAAGGTCTGTGTAAATTCTTAACCAATAAGACAGAGGAGCTACCACGAAGCAGATTCCTGAACTCCTACACTGCAAGCTTTCGTACCAGGATCGAATAAAATTTTTTCCAGCATTTAAACGTGCTATAACAAGTGTAGACTTTCGTATCCTACTTATCGAATTGCGCAACCCTTTGTATTTGTATATATGAAAATTGATTAATACCGTGTAGCATCGGGTTTACGTGGCATCAATGAGCCTTAAAAGCTGCGGCAGCACAGTTCCTCCGCGAGATCATATAACAATTACCGAACGCTTTAATGCAGCAAAGAGCAATTAATCATGAGTGACGTAATGAAGCCAACGTGTGTCAGATCCAACGCAATCCTTCGCTATGTTGTATACTCTCCTAACGCCAGACACTCCTAAATAACTCCTAGAATAACGAGCTTTATTAAAAAAAAAAAAGAGCGAACTCCTAGATTTCAGACTGCTTAGGTCACCGATCAGTTTCGTCGAGGCCAGAGGACTCGATCGTACGTCCGTCTTTCACACACATCCGGAGAACACGGCGAGACCAACCAAAAATGGAAGAAGTCCAACGAAAAAAAAAAAAAGGGGGACAAGATGTGGCGTGGCGAGGCGGGAGAGGACTCTCTTCTCTTCGATGTAACGTTGGAGAATTCGAGGCAGTCGTTAGTATGCTAATGAGTGTCCCTCGTTTCTCGGTTCGCTCCCGTAACGCGCGGCCCGGTAAATTATTTCAAATATTTCCCGAACTCTCTCTCCCCCCTCGGACCTACGCCCAGCGCGCGTGAGAATGGAGCACGTCTACGTCGGAGGCACACGCGAGGCGCTCTCTTATGTCGAAACGAAGGTAAGGTATAAGTAAAAAGAAGCGGGAGATAGATCGAGCGCGATTTGTCGTGGCTCGCTCGACAATGTCAAAGTTGACCCTCGTTTTTTCTCCTTTCACTGGAACTATAAATGGAAAAGCGGAATTCTTTATGAACGCGCGAAGTTGTCACTGCTTCTACAACCTTCTTCCACCCATGAGACTCATTTTTTCTACGGTCTCGACGATGTTGGCGAACGCTAGAGAGCTGTCCAAGTGTCACGAGTCGAAGTTTCGCGTTTCTTTTGCTTACGGTCGGTTGTTTCGATGTGTTTTCACGTTTCAACGGGGTTCGATTAGTCTGGAGGAGTTTTTCCTTTGAAACGTATACGCATTGAGAAGGTAGAAGTTGTTTTAGAGAGACGTAAGTATTGGTGTACTATTGTTTCTATTTTCACAACGATACGTTGTGTAATTATGTGGAAATGGAATAGAGAAGTTAGCTAAGACAATTACTTATTGAGAAACATTTGCATGGGCTGCTATTCTACTCGATATCCTTACACCTATCTTTTCACAATGTTTTTATACTAAATTTTAGCAAATTATGGAGCTACCTCCCTTCTACGACAAAGTCTTTAATTTTAATCCAGTAAATTAACCCACCACTGAACCCCTTGTTAATCTTTCGAAAAGTGTAATATTGTTTAATTATCTTCTTTCGCCTTCCACAGCGAAAATGTAAGTTACAGCATTATAAATAAATAGGATACTTATTTCTACACGCCTAGGAATTCGTTGAAAGAAAATAAAATCGATCCTTTTTGGAGCGTCAAGTTGATAAAAATGTGAGCGTCAAAGGGTTAAACCCCTAAACTGGCGGAACAATCGAAGCACGCGAGGAAGTGAACTAAAAGATGGCGACGTATGGATGAAAGATCGGTCGCCAAGGTGAATACCTTTAATTCTCACCTCTGGACTTTCGTGGCGGCTCTCGATATCAGGGGGCCGATGGCGCCGTTATATATCCCAGCGATAACATCGAAAACGCCGTGAGAGCAACGGCTCCAGCCACGGTGTTGGCTCGGAGGGCAGCTTGTAGCATGGCTGCCGCGTGAGTACACGGGCCCACGATGATAATATTAATTCCCCGTACAGGCGTATCGTCTTTCATGCGATCCCGCGGCGGCGATCCGCGATCATTAATTAAACATTCAATTCGTATGAGAAATTTTCGCGATCGACCCGGCCTCTCGTATCGCCCCAGGGTACGCGCGGCTTGATCGATGCCGGATCAGGGGCGGGAAAAAGGTCCCGGGAACGGGGCGAACGGCGATTTGTCCTCCTAACGGGAACTACGGGTCGAGTGAAAAAAAGTCGCCTGCGTTCGCTCGTCTCGCGAATGCGAAGGAGATCGTACGAAGATGAGATACTTAACCCTTTCCAGCCCAAATTGTGGAGGCTTCGTTAAACAACATGTTTTTTTTCATCAGTTTTCGTGTTTAGATATCTCCAATAACACGTGAAAATTAATTTCGTAAATTGATTTTGCAAGTAACGAAAAAAAGTTCAATTTAGAAAACTTTTTATTAAAGAATTTCGATACACTGAGCTGGAAAGGGTTAACACCAGTGTGTCGCATTGTGATTTGGAGAATTTGAAACAAGAGGCACTTGGACATCTCTTATCTTATAATATTTAACAATGTATTTCTTGCATTATGATCAAGACACAGCAAAGAGAAATTAGAAAAAGAAGTTCAAATTCAATGTAACTGTGCGTTCTAATATTTTACCATATAACCTTTCTAAATTTCAACCTTTGCTAATTTATAAAACTGAAGATCCGCACGTAGGTATATACAAATTATATTCTACAGCTGACACAGTTTTAAGACAACGAGCAATTAACCCCAATTCATCCACTAATTTAATTTTCTCCTACAATCATAACATGTAGCATTAATTCCTAGTATAGCAAGACTGTATACAAACGGTGTCCAGCAATTGCCCAACAGCAACCGTGAAAGCAACCAGTTCCAAAAACCAGACCCGATCCCCGGAACCAAGAGCTCGATCAGAAAACCACTAATAAACACGTAAGCGTCGTTGTCTTATCGCTGTGGCATCCAAGAGGGAACGAGGGCGAGAAAACCGTAAGGGAAGGGGGAGAGGGGAAGGAGTCCGATGGTAACAGGTCGGGCGAAGAGAGAAAAGGCTGATCGCGTATACAAGAAGGGGCTTTGAAAGCCCACCGATAGGTATCCACACATAAATCCGTATCACGTGTAGGCCGTATTTTCCCCGGTTCGTTCGATCCTAGAGGAGATCCCGCAAAGAGGAAGGAGAAAGAGGGAGAGTCTAATTTACCTAAAACGCGTTATCTGTTGGCTCGGTCTCCGGGAAACCGAACGCACGCGGCACAAAGCCGAGACATCCGTGGCCCCGTGGTTGCCTTAATGAGGTCCAATTACTATCGGATGGGTCACTTAGTATGCGGTACCGATATTCCACGGTGCACCACATTAGTGGGACGAGAGAGAGAGAGAAGAGAAGGGGAGACGAGAAGAGCAAGGGTCAACACCCTTCGGCCAAGCAGAGAGAACACGGCCTAACGAGAGAGACTCAGAGAGAGGCTCATCCTGTCGTCTGTTCGACTCTCGTACGCGTTGCCGCGCGCACGTGCGCCGCGGAATCCGCCGATTGAATATTATTTGCGTCCTTATCGATCGCTGCCGCCGCGGGAACGTCGAAGGACATCGCGATGAAAGCGCGGTCCCCGCTTTGCCGTTCCTATTGCTACCTGACGTCTGAACGTGGCCGCTTGTCGTCGAATCTCTACGCGAGGGGAGGATTTTTCTGGCTGCACACAGGGGGGATTAGAGGAGGGATTAGATTCCGATCCAACGAAGAAAAGATCGATATGAGAGATACGCAGGATGATCATTTTCGAATGAGACGTTTGTTCGATGGTTTGTTTCACGCTACGCGTTTATAATCGTGACCAGTTTTTCCATGTTTCGATCGTCGAGTTGCGATCACGGAGGAAATGCTTCATTCTGTTCTAACTGTTCACCGCGACGTCTCCGATAACGTATACTCTTCGGTCGGAGAGACCTTTTTTTACGAATTAATTCAGACGGTTGAAACTTGGTTCCCTTCTCGGTTCCACGCGCGAGGTCGCACTAACTTTTCCCCGGTGTTACGACGCCGTTCTTTCTGCCGATTTACGAGCCTTTCCCCGGCGGAAAATTATTTATTGAAAATAAAACGCCGCGTTGGACGCACGCGATTAGCATATTGAACGAAATCTTGGACGTTTATGCCTACCCGAAATAGGGAAGGACGCGAGGTTCGCGGATAAATTTCCCCCCTTCGTTCACCTGTCCTCCTGCTTTCGAAATTTTCAACTTTGCTCTCGCGCTACTCGACATGCTGTTCTTCTGCTTTGGTACGATTTTTTAAACGTTCGCTTCGAAGAACATCGGGAATAGCCAGAGAAGATAATTGTTTAAAAAATTTGAATCGTTGAAATTATCGGGCAAAATGTGACAGAGGCTTAGCACCGTGTATCTTGAACGAAAATTTTAAACGCCGATTTAATGCTTCAATTTACAACCTCGCTGTATCGCTTCCAGCAACTATACACCGGCGCGTCTCCGCCATGTGTCACGATTTCTAAGACAATCGTCGCTGTACCTACGAAACCGTCCCCGAAGGAGGACGATCTGAGATAATCGATTAGCCACGCTTGATTCTCCCGTCCACTTACGGATTCGAGTCGGGCGAGTGTTTTTCGCGTCCATCGGGATGGGGCTTTCTCACCTTCCTCGCCGATAGTTTGACGCGTACGTGCCTGTTGTTCACTGTCTCGATTCGCCACGGCTTATTAAACTTCCCGCCTTTTTAAATCGGAGTGAACGCGCGAGACAGACGCGAGAACTCGTTGGCTCCGAGGCACACGGAAAGCGCGCACCATCGTCTCGATTTTTCAGCCGGTGATTTCAACGAGTGGGTGGACGGGATCGCGCGCGAAACTTCCACTGGTCGTTAATTAAATTTGCTTATTCGTTAGATTGATGCTCGAGATACTCCTACCAACACGTTCGATTCTTCTCGAAAAATGTTTCACGCGGTGATGAAAAACGAAAAAGAAAATGAAAGAAAGTAATCCAGCGGATGATAAAGGAGCGATATATAACGATCAAGCTCCCGTGTCTAACGCATTCCTCGGGCTCTTCAATAGTGTAAACTATCGCACAATACGTGTCCAAACGATGATTAAATAGATCCCTTACCTTGCAACCCTCGCACGTGAACGCTCCGAAATGAAAACCGGCCGCCGGCTCGCCGCAGACCTTGCACTGTTGGTTCATCTGCAATTATAGAAATTATGTTATTCGAAGGATAGCGGTGCGTCAGTCGGTTAGTCCGGCTCATCCTTGGGCGAGATAAAGAGACGAGGAGCCAGCCAAGTCGTACAGATAGGGGAGGAGGAAAAGGAGGCGAAGATGGTACCAGAAGGATGAAGAAGGAAGACTGCATAAAGGATTCCTCCCACAATATCTTACGGATGTTCGAATGCTATTTGGATTACCGGGAAGAGGAGAGGTTGAAAAATTATTCTCTCCCTCCTGCGAGCCGCTTTCTTTACGACCATTATCGCCCCTGACACGGTTCAACGTTGCGCTAATGCTTCAGGCATCCTCCACTCACGACCAACGATCGATTTCGTTCGCGTTCTCATCGCCGCGCCGTCTTAGCTGTCTTCATTCCCGCATTGTTTCGTTCGACGTGATCTTTGCACTCCGCCTCGAGTGCAGTTTACACTCGCTCGGTTGGACCGCGGCCGCGTTCCGCGTTTTCTCCCGTGGTCTATTGTCGCTGTCTATTAATAAACCGTGAGCGTAATTCGCCGTAAGATTGACGGAGGACCATTAAGAGCTTTTCCTCGGCTCGACACGAATCGAAGTGTGTTCGCCCTTTTTTCTCTTCTTCTTTCTTTCCTCTTTTTATCCTCCGTGGCTGCTGACTTGCTTCGCTTGTGCCTGAAGACGTCGGAGAGAGAAGCTCGTGTGGCTGTTGGTTTGCCACGGTGATCATAAATCAGCGCTATCTCGGTAAAAGCCATCGCCATCTGTCCGGCGGGTCGGTGTCAGGGCGATGGTCGCGTTTCTCGGGTAAAACTGGAATAAAATTAGACCATCGATGATCCGATAAGGGAAGCTCACCTAGAGGGGCCTCGAACGCACCTGGCTTCCTCTAATGTCCTGCCCAACGCGTTTATCTTGGCCAAAGATGGGCCTGGCTCAAATCATTCGAACGCGACGCGACGCCGAGACCTTGCGAAACACCGAACCGAGCGTTTTCTAATATGCCGCTCGGAAAGGACACTTAATTGCATAATTGTGGTGGCTTTTTGAAATTCAACTGGGCACTCGGCGAGGTTTCCACTTTTAGCCAAGCGGAGTCAGGTTTCACGGGAAACCGTCTGCGCGCTTTGCTGAAAAAATGACCGGATTCGACGAGGTCTCCGGTGACAGCCTCTAAACTATCAATCTGTTAGGCTGTCGTGGATTAAGTGATCGAGGTGTTGATGAAACTTTCAGCTTGTATCGGTTTAGTGAAAACAGAATATTTATCGATCTACTTGTGCCGTACGAGGTTACTTATGCCTTTCTTTGAAAAGAGAAATTTAACAATAATTTAGTTTTGGAGAAAATCAATTTTTGTCGCTTGCGACGAAAAGCGCTGGCTGTTTACTGGATGAAACAGTTATTATCTTAGTTTCATTAGAGTTAAATCTCTGGTGCATTCTGTTACTGTCTGACTTTCAGTCGACAGCGACACTTTATTCATAAAGTGCGAAAATAAATGAATAAACTGTGTATTAGACGGGCGTATGTGTACGCTCTTCGTGAATAAGCGACTACTTTTACAAAACGTTATATACGCCTGTTTTTATCGAAAGAGTTAACACTTCCTAGAGTTTCTAACTCTTTACTCGCTATTTTCTCCTCGTGGAATGCCAGGATCGTTCTAATGTCAGCAGCAATTACGTATAATTACACTTGCAACATTGTGACGTTGTTATCTCGGTATCTAAAAATCCGAACTTTCAATTCCCGATGAACCTTCGATAAGAGAATAAAGAAACACCGGATTGTAATAACTTCTCGATCGTGAAGGGTGGCGATCTTTGTAAAGATGCGTTTTTACGAACGGCTCGTCTTAACGAGAATTCAAAGTGACTGTAATTAGAGCCGAGCCGCGACACGAGCCGCTTCTAATCGGCCGTTCGCGATTGTTCTCTTAAAGGAAAGGAGCTGGCGCCTGCGAACGGTAGGCCTCTCGCGTTAACCGGCTAACAGAGAGACAGAGAAACGCTGGAAGGCAGAGAGGCGAAGGAGGGAGGAGACCGGTGAAAGAGAGAAAGAGAAAAAGAAGAGTTGACTCGCAGGTTCGTTAAGGTTTCCAAGTTTTTTCCCGACGCAGTTGTTTGACGCCCGCTCTTTCTTTCATTCCGCTTGCTGATGAGCCGAGACCATCCTCTTTTCCCTCTTCCAACGCGGAGAAACGGACAGCGCTATAGATGTCTCCTCTCCCCCCTCCCCCCTTTCTCCCCTTCTTTTTCCTTCTTCGCTTCTCTCCTGACCGCTTGAGCCACGACAATGACCTACTCGCCACGTTCGTTTGAAGACTTTTAAGTCCGAGCAGCGGAAGTTGTCGGATTCTAATGCGTTCTTCGAGGTAATTAGTGGATTTTCTTACTGTGGCGAGCAGCGACAGGAACACTTTGACTCGCCTTTGCGCTTCGGATATGAGTCGATATTCCGAACTCTTCGAAGTCTCGATAAGTTTTGAATTTCATGTCTTTAAAGTTTCAACACGCCTTGAAAATCTTGAATATCGAAAAATTTCGAACCGCTTCGAAAGTTAGCTTCAAACGCCCGTCATAATTAGTGAGTTTACTCAAGCAAGATTTCAGTTCAAAATTTCCTATCTCTTCGTACAAATTCGAGCAATAGCGTCGAATTAATTAGCGTCGCTTAATTAACAGACATATCAAAAAGTAAGACGCGACGAGAAAGAGCGACTATGTAACGGATTATTTATAACGCAGCTGATGATATAAAGTACGATGCACCTGACGACTAACGCGTTAAAACCTGCAATACATTATACAGCGTAAAGGTTGCATGCTTCAACCAGAGAAAGAGAGAGAGACCTACCCTCCTTGACCACACAGTTTAACTATATACATTTCATTGAACCATATAACATTCCTCTTCGTCAACCTTTCCTACCACTTACCATTACCACTACCTACAAGCAGAAAAAAAAAATCCACTGGAAGTCGAATTCAATACCCACGCCAGAGACATTTTCTTTCCAATCTGAATGGCAATATCGCACGATTGCTCAAATATAAATCACCGATTTCGACGAATGCATGTAATCCAAGCAGAATTTCCCTAATTCCAAAAACACCGCGAACCCTGACATTTGAAACGCTTGGAGCAACGAAATCGAAACACACAGTTCTACGGCCGTAATTCCCATTTGAACGCGGGCAGAAAACAGCGAGCGAGAAACGCGTGAGAATACTCGCGGTAGAGCTTTCGGGTTGGTAGAGCCGGCGAGAGCGGAGTTCTGTCCTTCTCTATCGTCGCTGTTTAAAAACGGTGGGAGGGACAAGGAGGAGGAAAGGTTAAGCGGTGCAAAAACGGGGCGCGGAGCTAATATCGGGACGTGTTGTTTCCATCGATGCGCAACCGCGTGAGGAATATTCGCGGCGCGGCGTGCACGCAGCCCGACGTTGATTAACAGTGGTCTCGCGATTAACAGTAAATCACAGAGCGCATCGATTCAGCCTTCTCGTAACCGTATCCGTGGCCCGTAACCGATCGGTGACTATAACCAGCGAACGGTACCATTTAAGTAGCCGAGCCTATTGATTTTACAAAGGATCTGGACGCGCGTGCACGGACCGATATCGATTCCGATCCCACGAACAGGCCCGCATTCGGGCCAAGGCTCGGTGCAAGCCTACCGAGCCACGCACGCCGGCCAATTTCAACGATCTAGACGGGCAACATTTATCAAGGGGCCGTTGCTTCGTGAATTTTTTATTGTGATTTTATACTTTCGGTTTTCTGGAAATTTTTATTTTTCAGAATATGTCAATTCGGTACAATGTTTCTTCGAGTATCTTTGTTAAGTGTTTAAATCTTCTTATCTGATTTTTAATAAAGGATCGTAGGTGGTTTAGTTTTGGATGATTGTGGTAATTTTGTGGAACGGTAGAAATAGACACAAGGTGATTTCTTGCGAAAAATAAACTCACGTTATGCGAGTCTTCGGTTTCTAGAAAATTGACTTTCAAAGTTCAATAGAAAAGTCCTTTCAAAAGGACTGCAATTGATAGAACACGATCTAAGAATCCTCACCGAGTCCTACTCCGAATGTTCAAACTCCAATTTCCCCGAAAAACGAACGCTCCATCTGCACCCAAAAATCTACGATTATTTCCCAAACTCCAATATTTATCGAATATAATATTCATTTGGTAGCCCCGCCGTGGGTATTCCATGGAAAACGATCGCTCCACCTTCCGTGAAATTTCTTCCCATGCTAAGCATTCCGGTTGCCGTGGAGAGCTCCGAGCGGTTTCGAGCTCCACTTCGTCCTGGAGACGCTTATCACGGGCACGAAGCATCAGATAACGCGCGAACTACCAGCCAAGGAGCGTTCCCGTGCATTGATATGCAAAAATACTCGAAGCAGGCCGGCCGTGGATACGAGCAACAAGACCAACTCCATAATCTGCCCATCGACGTCTCATTGGTCCCGGCGGATGTTGCACAAAGGCGAATGCTCAAAGGAGGAGCTCACCGCCTCGTGTACACACGTGCACCTGGTACCCTAGTTTCCACGAGGAGAGTCAATATTTGCCTGGCACTCGTTCGTTAATGAAGTCGATCGACCTGCTCCAAATATCGGCTTACAGTCGTTCTCGTCGTCGTCGAGTCAGCTCGTCGAAACTCGTGCAGCGAAGTGAACGCGGCAACGATCACGAGAAAAGGACGGAATAAGGGGTCAGGAACGAGGGAGAGATCTCCCCTCCTGTCATCGTCCTCTCGAATCTCGTCCTGCCTCGAACCACGCGCGTCCAGGGGCACGTCGAACGTTTACGCGCCATTAAACTCGAGTCCCGTGTGACGTTTATCCCTTTATGATCGTTTTTTCTACCGACCATCCCTTCGCTGACTCCCGGTATTGTACTCTAACCCTGAGGCGACGAGGCAACCCTTTCCCTTGGACGACTTCTTGCCAGTTTTTTCCTGGCGGTAGAGAGGAGAAGGAAGATGTACAGTGAAAGGATGAATTGATGATGTAGACTAGAGATTTGAGTTTGGATTGTGTGCTGTTTGGAGTTGGAGATTGTAAGATTGCTTTGGGAAATTATTCGACGGGATTTTTTGAGAAAAATACGAAATTGAATAGTAAATTCTTCGTCTTGCTATGTGTACTAAGGTTCGTAAGTATCGGGACACTTACTGAATGTGAAGTCATTGCAAAATGGTTCAGACCTAAAAATAATTATTCAGTCCGGAATCTCGCCGGTATAAATCAAAAAATGTAAGTTTTGATTTTTTCTGTGAAAGAAGCGTGGTATTTTTATCACGCAAAGCGGCACATTTCTAACTTTATTACCTTACCCTTACCTATCGGTACAAATTTCAGACTATATATATACACCACTATCAATGTCGAACGGCGATATATTTTTGCTAATATACGACGCTAACATTGCAGCAGAAATGTGATACTTTCTGTACGAACACAACGTGTGTCAATATCTCCGAAATCATCTTAAACTCTATTCCAATGCGTAAAAAAAAGAAAAAAGAATCCGCACACCTTACGAAACAAAACTTCGTGACATTTAGAGATTTCTAAAAAAGCAAGAGGAAAGGTCATAATAGAGAGTCCATCGACACCTCCATGGAAGAACCGTTCCGAGAACCGATCTCCGTGTCCGTTAAACGCGTTAGCGCGTGCGTCAAGCCCGTCGATGGTCGTTTCCTCGAAATTAATTTCACCGGGCACTAATAGAGCCGCGACACGGAACGGTCGACCGTGTGGAAAAAGAAAAAAGAGCGTAGGAACAGAAAAGCGCGGAACGAGATAATCGTCCAATTAAACGGTTCGAATAATCTTTCGCCCGATGTGCGTTGTTGCCCGCCGCGAGGCGAATCGGGGCAAAAGGAGCCGCGTGAACCGGCAATTTACTCGGTTGACAAGTGGGGAATACCGCGATTGTTACAATTCCAGGCCTGCCTTGCCGTCTTTTGCTAGAGAAAGCGTGGCGCGCGATTTAATTAATTGGCGGGGTATATTAATTCGCGAATTTATGGCCGCGTTAAGAATGACCGCTTGATTACCAGCCGCAGCTTGATATACGGCCGGCCATTTTTCTCGCTAAGTTAATGAGTTAATGAGTCCGGTGGAAAGAACAGCTCGATATATCACCGGCTCGTACCGTACGTGTACATACGTACAGAACGAGCCGCGTCAAGGGAATTTCTCGCACGAAAGTCACCGCTCGCCGCGATCTTATCGTCTCGCGTAGTTACGCGCGCGCTCGCTCGCTCGCTCGCTCGAGCGGCAACGCGCGTGGATCATGCGGCTCGGCTAAAATATATACCGACGATTACGTCCGTTTATCGCCAATTAGGAGGAACGAGCGGGACGATTCGATTGCTGTTCAGCGGAGGCACGAGGAAACGCGAGCCTCGAATGAGATCGTCGAGTACCTCTGGGTTATATTATCGTGAGAGAAGGTCGTCTTCTGGGAAGGAAGGAAATTTATCCCTTTGAACACCGTGCTCGCACGTGTTTATTGTTTATCAATTGGCGAGTTGAGGGAAACGTCGATGAGGGTCCATTTTTTCGGCTATTATGATATTTGAATATTTTATGGTATTTGACGTATTTTTTATTGGAAAATTCAGTTTTGTGTCTAGAAATGGTAGAAAAGATGAAAGTTTGAATATATGAGAAAAATGGCGAGGATATTGGCGTTTCTGTGAAGAAAGGATGAGAGTGTGCGTTATGTTAATGCATTTCTTAAGTGTGACTGTAAAGTAAGTGTTAATTAATTCAATAATGTCTGGTGAAGCAGTATGCTCTTCCATGTTTAAAGTTCGTTTTACTCGAAATAGTATTAAGTGGACACTCATCCTTCTTCCCTCTACTCTAAAAATTGCGTTAAATAAAGTATGAAACTCAGCCTGCAGGCTTAGTTTCGTCTGTCGAGACTTAAAAGCCAAAGGGTTAACAGTAACAAAAACACACGAAAATTAATTTAAAACATTTGGAAATCAAATTATCTCAAAATTGGCTTCGAAAGGACAAAAAGAATTCGAATACGAATCGACCTAGCCAGGGTTACTTGCGAATTCCTTTGTGATCGATTTCCCGCCACAAAGAAGACACGAAGCGTCCTAGCATTCTCGACGGGTCGTCTACGAGCCTAACAGGGGACATAGGTCCAGGAAAAGTCGTCTGTAAAACTGGAGTGCGTCGAGAATGCGGCCGGGCACAGGTCGCGCAATTTGTATCGGCCTGGATGCGTTTTTAACGATCGCTTTGATGGATGATGGCCGCGCCTCGCTGGCACGTCGATCGAGTCCTTGAAAAATGATGCTCCAGATCGTTGTATACGCGTTCAGACACTCGAATTCACCGTGTGTCACGCACACTAACTCACCACCGCGTCTATATACGTACACGTTTGCTCCGAGGCATATGGCAAAGGGAGGACGGCAGCTTCTTTTCGGTTAATATGTTTTCGCGATCCACAAAGCGCCCGGTTGGGAGTCAAAGACAATTAATAACCTTCCGTAGGATCATTTATCGCGACAGTTTAGCCCCACGAAGGCGAACCTTCCTTCTATCTCTCTTCGTATGCCTGAACGTTCGTGAAGGAGACTCTTACTGACGAACGGACCATAAGCATTGTTCATCTCCTCGGCCCGTGACCGATCCAATTTTTAACACCGTCTCTCTACCTTCCTCCTCGCTCTCCGGCCGATTTTCCACAGCCACTCGAAGTTAATCGACGGCGACCAACCCTTGCCGCGTGTGAGAATCCTCCTCTTCCGGGACGGATAGGCGAGAGCGTGGAATTCGTTATGCTGAGAGACGGTGAGACGAGGGGCTGAAGAAGACGTGTTCTACGTTACAAACTCTCGATAGAGAGAGAATTGAAAAAAAAAAAAATAAAGATTCTAGATGAAACGTGTTAAGACTCGGAGGCATAACCAGCACGAATCAGCATGAAACTTTGTCTTGCCTAAGGAGGTAGTTACGGACAACTCGCTAAGAAAAAGAGCAAAGACGAAACAAGAGCAGACATTGTGGAGGGGGAACGTTGAACACGCGAGTTGACCCGTTAATACCACCTTCCAGGTGCATAGATTAGCGCGTGTGCGTGACAACG
>NW_017100427.1:2301089-2331071 GCF_001263275.1 Habropoda laboriosa
CGTGAGCTAAACAAAAAAATTCGAAACTTCGCGTTTATTGCGAGGCTTTGAAAAAATCGGTTAGAAAAATGGAGAAAAGGTGCCATGAAATACTAAACGAATCCTTTATAATACTTTATTTCATTTATTACACCATGGTACTGCTACAAAAAGATCTATATTCGCAAATTAATTCCTGTTTCACACGTTCTAACGAAGAACGACAACGAAGCGTAATTTCTTTTCCGATGAGCGAAGGAAATTCCGGTTTGCAGGGGATTAAACGACGAGGCGTTGAATGGAGAGGCTCTCTCGAAAAGAAATCCCTGTCAATCTGCTTCACATGTGGACAAATGGTCACAACCGAATGATCGTCTCGTCGTAAAGGTCGATTTAATCGCGCCGCGGCCTCCGTTGATTTACGCTCGTCGATTTCAAGCGCGGATTTTATGCGCGCGCTTTCCTCGCCGCCGGAACGCACCAACCCGGCCCTGTGCCGCGAGTCCCCGCAATTTAATCTCTCTTTATTCGACGATTAAGCGCGCCGTCGTTGATTTACAGTATCGTAAACACGCGACGCTAACGGCCCACAGTCGAATCGCGCTGAAACCGTCTCGGAAGCTCGAGCGTGCACGAGCTTTAAGAAGAAGCGCTCTTTAAACTGTTATTCTTAAAACAACGTGTGCCTATATGTATATGTGTGTGTGTGTGTGTGGTACGAGGTGAATTCACAAGTGAACGACTGCACCATTTTTCAGCAATTTATATAAAATTGACCAACTTTTTCCTTCACGATAGACAGGTAAAAAGTTGGAACACATTCTTGGCCACTTTCTAAGCAATTGGTCAGCCGCGTCGAGCACGCGATAAAAGCGAGTCTTAGCGGCGTTTCCACCGGTTGAAAATGCAAATCGGAGGAAGCAGCACGGAGTGTGGTTCCCTGTAATTCGCGAATTATCGCCGCTCGGACAGAGTGCATCGGTTCAGATTAGAAAAGTAACGGGCCCGTTCAATCGAGCCACTCTCTGTACCGTTAAATCCCGTGTTCCTTAGGGGGACGTGGTGCTTACATTGTAGACAAAGACTAACTAGAAATCGTACCGTCCTTTTGGTCACACTTCTTTTTTCTCCTTACATTCTTCGATTCTTAGTAATAATAGCAGTCGAACGAACGAACAGGTTTTTACAATTAAGACGTGACCGAGCTGACGGTGTTTGGATCTGAAGGATCGCCGAAACATCTGTGTGTTTCCCGCCACCGGGTACGGCAAAAACGAGAGATAATACGCGGTATTCGCCAGGAGTTTTACGATTCGAACTGTGAAAGGGTGAAACGGTGCAAAGCGAAAAAGGCGTTAAGTCAAATCACGACCCTACAGCAACGAGGGTTAATATGCAAATTGAGGATTCTTAGGCGGGCTTAAGCGCGCGATCCGTAACCATGGGATCCGAACCGTTAATTGTTCCAGGAAAAAAAAAACCAACAACACCAGCGTTCTACTGTTGAAATTTCAGGTTGATACGCTTTGCTTCAAGATTCACCGTCGATGAAAGCTTAAAGCTATTATTTATATTCACGCTTTCTCCCGATGAAATGCTCCTTTTCAAAGTTCACTGGCTGTACCATCGAGCGTGCAGTTTTTTTCACGAACTTTCTCCTAAAACTAGCTCCGAGGCTGCGTAATCCGCGAAACTGTTACTTCGAACGCGTTCCATGTCGGGCAATTTATCCCATTCCGCGCGGAATTATTTTCTAAATCATCCGCGAAGAGACGTTTCGATTAGATGTATGTACATATATATACAGTTGTATGTCGAAAGGAGAGAACGTGGCATATTTTCAAAGGCTCTCCAGGCCTCTGCCAAATGTACAAGTGGGTAATAACCGTATGAAAGGGCAACAATGGTGGCTGACACACCGCAACCAGGTTAAAAAAGAGAAAGAGAGAGAGAGAGCGGGCAAAGAGGCAGAGAATGGAGGGGGGCAATAAATATATTTTGACATGGGAGAGCCTGGCCTGGCACCTATGCATAATAATTGTAACGCTCCGTTCCTCTCCTCTCTCTCTCTTCCGCTTTCTCGCCTCTTTCTCTCTTTCTCTCACGAAGCACACGTGCGTGTGTACGCTTCCGCACAACTCTTGCTCGCCTTTATTCCACGACAAAAGTGTCGGCCTTTGTGCAGCCCGAATTACGCCACTGTCTACCAGTAGGCAAATATTATAGCAACAGGCGGCCGCGAGGGGTGACGATAATGTTTTCATTTGTGACTAACCCCAGCCGACCGCACCCGATAGCCCAGAAGAGAGAGGGTTTCTTGATGTGTGAGCGCGAAAAAATGACACTCGGAGAAACGACACAATGGAAACACGCACGTAGCTTGCGGTTGATGATCTTGTTGCGTGGACAGGGGCGAAGAGACGCTCGATGGCGCGTTTATTGTATCGAGAGGCGTTCGTTTGTGACACGAGATGTGACGTGATGTTCTTTCGTTTCACAGATAAATGGAAAACGCGTTATACTGTACTTTGTATATTCTAACGAGATTATTATATGTAATTGCAATTATCGTCGGTATTTTTTGTTCAATTTTTCTAGCACGGTTTGGAAAATTATAAAAATATGGTGAGATGGTATGTTAGAAGTTTGAAATAAAGGGAAATTCTTGGAGAAGTACGACGAATCTATTTAGAGTAACTACGGTTGAAAATTCGACGTGCGAAGAAGAAAGAGAGCAATAAAGTCGCGAGTATTCTCGTTGAGCGCGATAACAGCGTGGCCGAGCTGTGCGCGCAGACCGCGCGGTCTCACGGTTTCGCAATTATATTCCAATCAAAATTTACTAGTCGAAGGGGTATTTTTAACGGTCGAGCGTACTTAGGCCGCTATTAGGTTGCATTATCAATTTCACGCCGTGGTATAATCGCGAGCAACGCAGCCACTTTGGATGTAGACTTTAATTTACGAGGGATAAATGGAGCGGTGAATGGACTGTAAGATTGACGAAACGCCGGTGATTACTGGCTGAACGCGCGTGATTTATTTTCTAGTTTTTATAACTATCATTAGTTGGACCTTTTTTTTTCGCCCTCTCCCCACCTGTCCATATCTACAGTTTCTCGTCACGAAACTATTCCCGCTTCGGTGCCAACACGTTTTCCTTCCGCGACGCATGTCGCCGCCGGTAAACACGATCGGCAGACAAAATAGAACATTCGACGTATTAACGTTCCCATAGAAGAAACAAAATTAACGAAACACCAAATTTTTCAAAGTCACGAAGCACTGATACGCAAAGGGAAATTTCTTGGAGCGGGAGACATGAACGCCGGGGTAAATCGCGCTGGAGACATCAACGACCGCGTAAGAGACGATGATCACCGATAGACGAAGTAGAATGAATTTCACTCACCTTCGTAGTCAGACGATATCCACACGAGCTGGCCAACCGGTGTCTCAGCGCACCATAAACCAAAACAAAAACCTTCTTTTCTCCGATTGTCCAAGTCCTCTGTCACACGTTACACACCATAACCTTCGTTTATCAATGGCCGACAAGAGCGACGAGCTGCCGCGAAATCGTTCGATCACGTACGAACACACACTGCCCGAAAAAATGTTCAGTCCAGTCGCGGTCGATCGGACGGTCACGTGGCGATTGTACACCGCACACTGTGCCCACGTTTCCTCCAGTAGAGCGAGAGCCACGATCGCGAGTCCTTTTCACCTGGTCGCTGGTGCAGTGATCCTCTCTCACCCCCACGAATGGACACGCCACCAACTCTCTGCGCACCGTTCCCCTCGATGCAAATCCGTCGACTGCCCCCGAAGTGCTCTGCTCTGGATGATCCACACGAGTCCCGGAGCGTGGTTTCCAGTTCTCTTGCTCTCCGGCACACACACCTCCTTCTCCTCCCCGTATTCGTCCCTCTCTGTCTCTCTCCTTCCCCGGTCGTCCTCGATCCGACGATTTTTTTTTTCGTTTCTTTTCTCTCTCTCTCTCTCTCTGTTGTTGTTGTCTGTATCTGACTGTGCTGCCTATGTCTGTCTGTCTCTCTCGAACATCCACGAGTCACGGTGCGGCCACGTCGATGGACGGGAGAGGACTGGCGCTTCGCGATCGCTGCGACCTGTTCGACTGCATCGAAGGCGCCTAAGGAGAGCCACGGCGTACCGACGGGAACCGATTTTCCCCCGGTGGCAGGGGCCACCTGTACCTGCCCATCGGTACACGCCTGTCCCCAGACCCACCAATAGGCCCCGGCCAGGCCCGATCTCTCCGCCAATCCTGCACAGCTCGGTCCCAGGAGACCGGCTGGCCAGGTGCCACCCATCGGTTCCCCACTTCTCGCAATCGTTCGCTCCTCCACTCTCCGCCGAGGCTCGACCGTTCCTCGTGCTTCGTGCCGGTGATGCCCCCGCAGAGAACCGATCGCCGGCTGCGCGGAGCGAACAGCCTGCTCTAGCCGGCCTGAGCCTCGGCCTCTCTAACATCGACTCAAATGCGTTCTTTCGAAGGGACTTGATCGTTCAAGTTTGAAGAAGTTCGTAGAGTATACTGGATCGTTTATCGTTTGTAAGAAACTTCGCCAAATTAGCAGAATGAGCTGATAAACAGTACAAACAAGCTTCTTTAAAACTTGTGTTTGCTATTTTTCACTTTGTTAACGATTTTACGTGTTTCTTGTTTTCATTACCAGTTGCCATTGAAATTTAGGAACAAGATTAATATAAAAGTATGAACATTTTATTAGTTTACTGAAGATTATCCTCGGTTATTTACTGAAAAACCAAATAGACGCTTATGGCTCGTATAGTTGTGGATTAAATTTCACCCCAAGTGATTAAACCTACATGATCACGACTGTTCGAACGAACGCATCGAGTTGATCGTAGAGAAGCCAAGGCTCGATCTAGCCGGCTAAATCAGACATTAATTACAATTACAATATAATTTGACGATTCACCTCGAAGATCCGTGGTTCGAATCGAAGTTCGTCAAAATATCAAGAAACAGAAATTGAATTTCTATTTTTCATCAGTTTCACTTTCCAGCTATTAAACATTTACGATGCTTAATCTCGATACGCGACTCCCATTCTAGAATATCCTTTCTAAAATTTCGAACGTAATCGTCCATAAAACCATTATATCTCTGCTCGAGAGATCTCCTCGAGTCCCGCTCCAATAGCGGCAAACCTCTCGCTCGCGCGCGACGTGTATCTATACACAGCGGGACTCACCCATATAATTTAGTCGCTGGCCTGCAAGACGTAAGCGGCCGTAATCATAGCTATTATCCGCTCGCTGCTTCAATTAACGTACAGATCCGATAAACACAGCGAGAACAGCGAAAGCCGCGTCGTGGCGCGGACGGAGGCGCGGAATCGTTGATCTTGTCGCTTCCACCGGTGGCTGGGAACGAATCGACCTTGCGAAATCATACTCTCCGTGGCAATTAGACGCAAACCGCCTAATCGCAATCGTTCAGAAAAAGAGGACGAGAGAGAACGAGTCCCTGTAATGGGAATTAAGGTTTGGAAAACGTGCGCGCACACAGGTGGGCTGAGTAAAGTTTCTTCTGTCGCGATCGAAAGAGCTCGTCAATTAAAGAGGGGGGAACCGGTGTTCGAATTTTTCGAGAGAGCCGCCAGAGTGGAATTCGACGAGTTACAGAAACTGGTCGACCCAATAAAATGTCGAAAGGCGTTCAAAGGGGAGAGAGTAGGAGGGCAGGAAGGACGGGGTTGGACGGCGCCATAAATTAAAGAATATGTCCACCCGTAGAAATTAAACCATAGAAACTGGTTTCGAACGTAAAACGCTTCTCTCCTCCTGCTCTCGATCCTTCGTCTCCTCTCATTCACACTCTCTCCGCTCGTCTACGCCTCTCCGTCACTCCCTTCGACCCCTCTACCCGCGCCTTGACCCTATGAATCCTCCGAAGAGGTTGCTGCTTTTTCTCCGCTCGTGTCTCTTCTCGACGTCACACAGGCTCTCGCTTCCTCGTTTAACGACCGATTTCATTTTATCGTGATAATGCCGGGCGAGGGGAAGAGAGGAGAAGCTACAAATCTGGGAAAGTCTGCTACGTTCGACCCGAGCCTATGGACTTTTTTACGAGCCTGATAGCCGATGATGTCGAACGTCGGTCCGAATGTGCCACGAGGAACAGATACCGCCGCCTTCGAGTCAGAGGAATCGTAAGAGAATTGCGTCACGAGAAACACTCGATTCTGGTCTTTTTCGTCATCGATCGAAAGTCGTGTTTCGACTGTTTGAATATTAATCGCGGTAAAATACGACCGGGATGAGTAAGAAACGATTGGACTCGTGTTAGACAATCTTCTCTAATTAAAAGCGGCAAGAAGAATACCTTGTAATTTATCGTACAATATATATATATGAAATTTCACGGATACTTTGTCAATTTGAAACAGATAACGATCAAATATTTTACGATAAAGAATCGATCGAATGGTTTTCTAAAATCAATTATCGTCACACTTCGGTGAAATTATCGCGCATCGAACAGGCTGTGTTTCGAACATTCCTCCGAGCAGATCCAGCTAAAGGGAGAAAAGGGGAAAAAAGTGAGAGATTTGGTCGAGACGCGTTCTTCATCGCCATAAATAATATCTACGACTGCTTGGCAAGCGGACAGAGGCGACGTGAAAGAGCTCCACGGTATGTCCGACGGTGTGTAGCAAACATGAGAGGCGCGGCGAGCTACGCCAGATTCGTGATCAATTGGCCGAACATAATCCGGATGTATTTACGCGTCCGTCTATCGTTCCTTGCCGTTTTGTCCGTCGTTGTCTCGTCCCTGTGTGTATGCTCGCTCATGCAGAAGCCCTTCCCGAGGAGGCAGATGGGGCTAATATGAACTCGATTCTGCCCCCGAAGATATGAACTCATTCTTTCGAGAAGGTGTCTGCTCGTCGGCACGGAAAAAAAACGAGATTTATCGTCCTCTCACGGAGAACGGTCACCTCTCGTAGCGTGAAACAGCTCTTTGCGACACTTTCGAGGACTGGGGTCGTTCTAGTGCCATTCCTGCGACCTTTTTCTAACTGGAGAATATTTGAAAATTTTTCTCGTGCTCAATTTTGAGTACAACGATTAAGACTACTGCAATCATTTAGTTGGAGCTGTAATGGTTTAAGCAAATTCGAGTTAAACAAAAATGTGAAGTTAATTTCTTGAAATTGCAATTTTCCTTGCTTCTCAGGAAAGAAATTGCGGATAATCAGAGCTTATATATTTGAGCTTAATAATTGTCACAAATAGATTTTTTAGTAACTGTACGGAATATGGAATATAGTAACAGTTACAGAATTATTGATACAATAAACTTAAATAAACAAGACAATTGATAAATTCAGTATTCGCATAACCAGACAAGCAATTTTAAACTACCGACCGACACCATAAATCCAGCACAGCAAGTGAGAAGTAGGTATTCGAACTTGAAATTCCCGAAAACAAATCAATTTCCTCGCGCATACTGCTCCACATATCCCGAATAATCCAAAGATTCACGGATCTCGCCTCGTATATCCGATCCAGTCGCGATCAATCTTGCCTGGCGCACGATCGAACGGGATGATTACAATCCGCTGAAATTCAGGCTATCCGTGCCGCTGAATTATGACGTTGGAGCGCGTTGCGCCGGCACTTCAAGCCGGATCGGCTACGGTATTCCCGAGATTTCAGGAACGCGGCGACGATTAATTGAATTCCGCGGGCTAGCTCGCTCGCGCGCGCGCGCGCCGCTGAAAACTGGCACTCAATCTCATTAATCGAACGCACGGCGGAATGTCGTAAGAGCTCGCGGCGGCGTTTCTCAGCCGTCGCCGTCGTCCGGCACGACGACGCGCGAATCGTCGTCGCTGGCGTATGTGAAACGCCGGTGCCGCTGCATCCTCGCGACGTACGTTCGTCGTCGCTGTAATCGATTACCAGCGCCGGATTATTAAGCGTCCAGGGTCCTCGCAGAGCCGAGGAAACGCGCGAGGGAGGTCAAAGGGACACGTACGGGACGCGACTTCTCGCCGTGAAAACTCCGCGAGGCGATCTCACGACCTGTGCGCGAGTCGTCTGTGCCGGCGTTAAAGTCTCCGGCCGGACGAACGTGCGCGCCGCGTTATTAATTGCGAGCGCCGCGAGCATACCTAGGAAGCCGACTCGTACGGGTCAGACCTTACTGGTTTATGTGTGGTTTTTGGATATTTTTAACCTTCCCTCATTTTTCTCGCCAGTTCGAGCCAAGTTGAGTCTGTCTTATGCAGGGGAGAATTGGCTGCGTCGTGTCTGCCATTTTCCTGAATCGTATCTCGACGATTTCTTTGTCGTTAACCCTTTGATTGCTCGCTAAACTGTGGTGAAACAGTGAAAACTTCGAATAGTGAATCTCTTTGAATTTTTTCTTATCTAATTTTTAAGAATTTCAGCGAACTATGGATGCATTCGTTTCCTGACCTTCAAGAGAAGAAATTGAGTTTGTCTTGGGTACACTAAAAAGTTGAATTCACTTTTACCGAAGTTCAACTGAAGTTGAGTTGGAGTTTAGGGAATTTAAAATCTCCGTGTCTCCCGTATAAAATTATCGATGCATCAAAACCTCCTCGCAAATGGGTGTATCTGAAGACAGTTCATTATAGGAGTCATCCTTCACATCGGTTACAGCAGTTGTCTGAAACATTTCCATGGGCGCGAGACGGAAGGTTCAGCCCGTTGATTTGATGAAATCTTTACGTTCCTGGCTCGTTATGAATTATCGCGAATGAATATTGAACATACAACGTTCCTGATATTCGTCAGATCCTATCTGATTCGCTAATAAATTACATTCTCCGCGTGGTTCGTGTATAATTAACAACAAACGTTCGTTTGTGCAACGGGAGAATTATCAACACGATCAGAATACGCTTTCTAATTAATCCATAAATCTCTACAACTTTATTAGAAAGCACTTAACAAACGTACTCGAACTTCTCGGCAAATAGAAATCTAATCACACGTTTCATTAGTATTCCCAACATGAAATTCTTACCAGACGTACAAGTTGTTCAAATGCAACAACTTTCAAAACCACCAGTCTACGAGACGGAGAGAATGAAAAATGAATCGTCGATGCGTAAAGTTTGCCAGCAAAATAAAAACATCTTCGAGCCTGGAAACCTTCGGAAACGGTATAACAGACGTCCGAAAACAAAGACCGATGGGAATCGAATGAAAAATGAACGAGAGAAATAGCTCGTTTACCCAGAAAAGGGGATGCTTGGAGCATCTTCGAAACACGCTGATCGTATTGTGGGCAAACATCGTTTAGCCGGTGAACGAGCTGGTTCTCGAGCGACCATTCACGCTGGACACGAACCGTAACAGAGGAGGTCCTGCACCAAAAGGATCTTCGTGGGTCACGAGTCCGGTGGAAAAATGCCACACGCTGTTTGGTCGATCTCGAACGACTAACGACGTTTTGACCGGAATCCTTTTGGGTTCTTAAAGAAATCCACGCCAGTACGAATCCTATTAGGACTCGTTAAAAGTCCTTTTTCATCGATCTGCCAAACGGTGAGCTCCTTCTGGACGAAATGTTCCCCGAGCCTTACAAATCGCCGCGTAACGGATACCTTGGCTTACCGACTGCGATTGCAAAACGACACGGCCGCAGGATTCCTCGTATTTCCTGCGTTTTAAGCTTCTGATCTTCTTGGAAGGCAAATCTCGGGGCTTGAGTATCGCACGGTGACATGGTTTCCTTCGGTAATCGGCGAAAGTATTGTGAAAGGGTGAACAATAGTCGAGATTTTATTTATCTAATAGGATAACGTTCGTTCTGTTCTGTTTGCCACTAAACAATTGGCTTAGGTGATAGTTAAGAAGTGCCTGCAGGGAGCATTGTTGAAGAAAAGGTGAATTTCCAGCATCTGTTGCTAAGTTTAGATATTTCACACATTTTTCAAACAGCTATTCGTACTTTGTACTGATTTTATTTAGTTTAAGTGTTTCCAACAATTCTAAAAATTTTCATCTTGGAACTTTCAACGAAGTCACTAAACAAATTCTTGGGCTCACTACTAAAACACACTGCAAGTCAATAATACACGTAAAGTAAAATTTACACGACACAGATCTAGATCAGCACTTATGACCAGTATATAAATTAGTTTCTACATGTTTCTTCGTCGTAAAGTAAAACCGGGTATTTTTAGCTTACCACATCTCACCGATATACCCACGAAATTATCTCTGCAAGAAGCAGCTCTGATTTCCCCACGGTTGCATTTCGACCGTCGTATTCGAAAAGAACGAGGAGCCGAGTCCGCGATACTAATGCACGATCACGGGGGCGCGCAGCCACGATCTCCAATTCCTTTCCCAGCAGCATGAGCCTCGCTATCAACCGGCGACAGCCGCGATCGGCTGAGACTTATCGGTCACCGTTTTCACCCCCCTAAGAATAATTCTTCTTCGTTCTTGCAGGAAAGGGCCAACCGGACGACCACCGTTAGCCCCGACGTCGTACATCGGCGTATCGATTTCAGGCTGCTTCGACGAATTATTTCGAGTGATCCGCGGGAAACAGGATCTCGAACGTGCGTCCTTCGACGGGAAGGGAGATCCTTCCGCGGGAATGGGCGTAGGCGAATCTTTGATCTCGAAACTCGCAACTGGAAGTCAAGCAGCGGCCATATACGACCGGCGCGACCCCACGGGAACTGGGAGTGCACCGTCTCGCGGTATCTCGAATCTACTTTGTGTCCTTCGAAGCGGGGCCGTGAGCGGTGCAGGTACAGCCCGCGATCCCCGGGATATACGTTTCAATGATCTACGGCCAGGCTGGATCGAATCCTCGCTGAAACCGTGCGGGATTCCGTGGACTTGCTGAATCCTTTTACCGATATCCCGCAGACACCCCGGCCGCATCGAGAGGTCGCCGCGAGCCTCGTTCACCGGATGGATGCGTTTCGCGGATTTTTATTGATGCTACCTGGTGCTGTTCATGTACACTATCGTGCAAAACTTTCGTCCTTTGTACCGTGGAATTAATGTTACTCTGTGAACACGTTTTATTCGCTGATTTTCTAGATGCGATAGGATTTTTGCGAGGATGTTTGGTTTGCACGATAGTTAGGTGGTTGAACTGGTGTGATAGAGGATTTCGATGGACGTGAGTGAATGTCACAGATAGACTAAGGGTGTCAGATTTGCTGATTTTTCAATTTCCGGTATAAACGTTGCAGCGTGTGAAAGGTTGCAACAAATTCAGAAATTTAAAAATACAATACCTCTTCTTCCTCAATCAACGTCCCTATTATCCTCTATCAACGCCGATCGTGAAATTTCCACAAAATCATCCCCCGATAAAGAGTCCATTGATCCTCCCTTGCGACTGCTCGAGAGTGAATGACTCGAACGGGACGCCACTGGATGACGAATCAACAACGATCACCTATGATTAACATCGATTTTGACGTTCGAGTGTCGGTGACAAAGTGGCCTGGACCTAACTAGGCCTCGGGACATCTGTCCGATTTGTCACGGGACGCGTTTCCAAGCTGCAGGATCGGTGCAACCGTTTACGAACGCCGACCTCTCTCTCTCTCTCTCTCTCTCTCGTCCTGTGAATAATTGTTGAATACCGCTAATGAGAGTCTAGTGGTGAACGACGCGCGCCACGCTCTCGAAACCGCGTCGAATCGCGCGCGTTTTGCGGCCGCCGGAAGAGGATTCTAACGCCCGTGAGAACAGCCGTTTAGGTATAGATCCGATGGCTCGTTTCGATACGCGTCGTAACGAGCTTCTCGTCTGCACACTTTCTATCGCGCCCTTAATCAGCGGAAATTTATGACACCCGACGAGGGTGAAAACGGCGAATCCGTGGGTAAGAACGATTCTTTTTCCTGGTTCTTTTCAACTGGAGGTAAATAATCGCCGGCTTCTGATTAATCGTTCGGCAGATACAGCTTTGAACGACGCTGGTGAGCGCTAAGTTTATAGCTACCGCTTTCAACCCGGGGATATAGTAGCAGTTGATTAGAAATACGTTGTATGCGGTTTGTTGAATTGAAATTGACGGTGGGCTGTACGCGATGAGAGGTGAGCGAAAGGGTGTTGCGTATCGAATGGGCGATTAGAAGAAGAACGTTCTTTTTTGTGGTCGAATAAATTAATCAGTTATCTGCAAAGTTTATGATCGTCACCTAACATCATTTCGTCCCTATGCAGATTGCATAATCCTTTAATTATATGCAGAAACATCGATCCGGCTCATTTTTATTCGCAGAGAAATTTCTCGAGAGACATTGGTCCGCTAAATCTTCATTAAGCATGTACCTAACTAGATTATTATCCTAACGTTTTTTTGTTTAAAGTTCGTAAGACTCTACAAACAGTCTAATTTGTTTGTCCTTAAACTTTTACTAATTTTCACCTCATTTACTAAGAGAAGCAGTATAAATACCGACAAGTAATACGAAATTGTACGAAAAGCGACAGAAACGGAGTTCTTAATTCCAAGATCGATTTCGCCGAAACGAAATCGATTAATCAAGGTCCGCAAGGCGGGACACGGTCGAATCGAAACAAAAGCGTCGATACGAGGCCGTGGAAGGCGGCACGAGTCCTGAAACGTAATCCGGCGATGCGCAGGGACTACCAGGCCCTATCTGAAATTTAATATCGCGTCCTCGCGGTTTTCGCGATAAATCGACTGCCCACCGCCTACCGCCCACTCGCGGGCCCCGGCATATTTAATTACAGAAAATCGCTCGACCTTCGCGTGGACCTCCCCACGCGTCCATACGGTTTACGCTGCCCAGTGGAGCATCTTTCAGAATCGGACGCGCTGTCCGTGAACCCCTCCGCGAACAAAGAGGCTTAATGAATTCCCGTAAAGGACGACCGAACGCGAACGAATCGATAATTACCGCTTTCGATCGGAGCTGCCCTGCGCTGGCCACGGTATAGGTACACGATCCAGGCCCTCTCCACGAGTAGGTACGATCTTATCGAGGGGGATCTCGTTCGAAGAGCAAACTTTTCGACCATCTTCCTTGAAGTTAGAAGGAAGGAATGGAGGATGAACGTGATGGAAGTTAATCGTTGTTAAATGACTCGATGGAAGTAGTGGTACGTGTGAAAGATTCGAGATTTATGATGATTGAATATTGTAAAAGGGTTGAGAAAATGTTTTTACGATACGAAAGAATATGCAAAATGAGTTATATCCGTTTTGATAATTTCTCAGAAATTCGCGATTTCTCAAACTTAACGCAATTAACCTACATTCACATTTTTATTTTATAATTTTTCCTTGACCTGTTATTGTGTAATAAAAGGGAAAAGTGTGTTACTGATTTCGATGAAAATATCGCAATACGGCGTGTAATGTTCCAAGAATAGCAAATTCGACGTTACTTTTGCGCTCACCCGATGTTATTTCAAACTGAACGTAATTTCACTAAGGAGAGTTGATTCGGTAGGATTTAGAAATTCTTGCAGTCGTATTGAAACGGAGGAGACTTCCTCGAACGATCGTAGAAGCCTACTTTCCCGGTCACATCGACGACAGGAAGCAATGACCCGTTCTGTCGGTGACGAGAAACCCCTCCGTCTAAATGCGCTTAATGGATGACAACTATAAACTACCGCGCCAGTACATAACACGGAACCACACGGTGAATATCGTTCCGCACGATTGAGCGCTCCTCCGGGTGCACTAGGGTCCCCGTAGTTGCCTCGCTTTCAGCCGATCAACTTCTCCGCTATCATTTCGGTCCCCCATTGTTTCTTCACGATACAAAATGCACCCTGTTGCGGCGTTCTAGCGACCCTCGGCCTGTAACCGCGTACAACGGCATCATGAATATTTTCCCGGCGTTAACGAATCATGTTGACGACGTTCCAGTGGACGGACGTGCTCTCTGGATACCTTCGAACAGAGATTCGCTGGCAAACTTGTACAAAACTGCGACAACAATCGATCAACAGGTGGTTGGAAGAATCGAATTTTTCACTAATTTTGCATTACAACAATGTGGAACAACTTCTGTAAAATAGGATTGTGCGACTAAAAAGAATTTATGCAAATAACAGATATATTTAAGGTGGACAAAATTACTGTCCTACTCAATATATAATTATAACAAAAATTGTCCCTCAAAATTCACATAAACTCCGGCTAATCCAAGAAGCAGAACACCAGAACGACGTTCAACCACAAATATCAAGCTGAACCAATCGTGCAAACTGAAGAGGCAAAACGTTTCTCCCGGAAAAAAGAGGAGTATCGAGGAGTATCCTCGACAATAGCAGAGTCAGCGAGGCGTTTAGAAACTGGTGGCAGGCTTGTTTCCTACTCGAGTCGTATAAAATCCGCTAAAGCGGCAGCGAAAATGGTCACGTGAACAGATATTCTCCGAGGCAACGGTGATCCTTGGGAAATTATCGAGCACGGTGGCCTACGGTCTGCTCGCTGCGGTGTAATTGCCCGCGTGCGCCTTTTGGCTCCTCGTGGACCTCCCTTTTCATCCCGCGGGACAAAACCGCAACGGCCACAAATCTAACCGCACGGACGCGCACCGTTCAACGCGGCGACACGTCCTTCGATAAATCTGCTCCGGGAGCGTTAACGCGGCCGAATGAATGGCGTTACGGGCCGACGAGCATCCTGAATGTGCCACGCCGTCTCGTTGACACGGTAGTCAAAATATTGGGGGAGTTCCCGCCCTGTTCGATCCAGCTCCGCACTCTCTTATTCTTCCTACGTTTCCTTTTTTTGTTCATTCCTCTGCTCGTTCTGGTATTATCGAAGGACACAACGCAGCTTTCGTTGAACAGGGAATCCGTGTTTCGAGGAAACGCGCGAAATTACGAGAGAAATGTTTTAGGGATGACAAGGAGGATGACAGAGAGGGCACCGTGCAGCTGACTGAAGAGAATTTCTGCAGGGTGTGCTCTCGAGAGGGGGTAAATTGGAGAGGTGGGGTGATTATGGTTATTGGGTGTGAATGGGAGTTTTGTTTGGTGCGTGGTGAAGCATGTGCTTGGACATAGGGAGACGAGGTGAGTTTGAGTGTTGAATATTGCGAAGGTTAGTATGGAGGATGTGGTATGAACGTGAAATTTGAATTATGTACTGTAAGCTACTCTTTTTGGCTTTTTGTGGAGGAATAGGTAAGATTAATACACGTTCGTAAAGTTAAAAAGATTGTATTCTAGCGTACATTTGAGTAAAAGTTGATTTATAACGCAGTAAAAAATACGAATATGTTTATCTATATTCATCTACTAGACCAAAAGCTGGTAGTATCTCTTCCGTGAACGAACCGTATTAAACTTGAGAAACGAGTATCACCGTCAACTCCATTTCTGACGATTTTAAATTCCAATTCGGACGATAACGCGAACGTGTCAGAATTTAAATAATTCCCAGTCGATTCGAAGAGGCAACACTTAACTGTCCCATAAATCTCCCGAGCGTCGTAATAAATCCGACACCTACTTATCAATTAAAGGCAGCGTTAAAACACCGCGAGTCGTTAACCCAAACGAAGTACGACCAAAAAGAGTACGAAAAAAAAGAAAAATTAAAAAACCAACGGAGAACAAACGTCACTGTACACGTGACATTCCACAGGATAATGCAATTATTTCCACGTACGCGCGGTCCAATGATACAACGTCGTAGGACAATTAACGAAAATATCCAGATCTGGTTTTACGAGGCAACAAGGCCTTGGCCGCTCGAAAGTGTCGAATAAACGCCCGTTAAATAAACGATTTCCGTTTGGAACGCGGTCGAGAACAGCACGGAGGACTCGATGTTTAATAGTGACAGCCTGTTGTTCCAGCTCTTTTATACGGACACGATGGAAATCATAAAAAACGCTGCCAGTGTCCTCGCGACAGGCGGAGACCATTTTAACGACGACCAGAGCAGCTTGAAACGCCACGTCCTGGCGTATCGCTCGAATTCGGAACTCGATTCGAAAGAACGACGAAACGAGAGGTGAGAAAAGAGAGGACGACGAAGGAGAGGAAGAGAAGCGATCGTTACCAGAAGGAGTCGACCGAGGCGCTTTATGTGAAACTCGTAAAAAAGGCCGGGCGATTTATAAGGCGAGCCACCATAGAAATTGGGCCAGCTTACGACAGACGGCCGAAGAAGACACCGATCGGGACGTATCTCTTCGTGGTACAGCCGATGGAAGAAATATGGCGATGTCGTAAATTAAAGCAATAAACTATTCTATTTTCACAGTCACACGCACGATTTATTTAAAACAAAACAGTCTATTTATTATTTACTATTTAAAACAATATTTTTTCTCAGCTCTGATCGGGACTGAATTAAAGCTAAAGCACACTTCACGTAGCCACAACTGAAATTTGAAACTCTTATCTCCTCAGGTTTCTCTCGATTAGCTTGTCTAATCGCTCGAACATGCAAATTTTGACGTTTGAGTGAACTTACGACCCCGCTATATTTTTTCCACCGACTATACCTCGCTCCGAGTGGACAGAGACGAAGAAAAGAAACGAGGAGAGAGAATCGCATTAACGAGACACACCTGTGTGCGTGAATTGCCCAAGCATCGATACACCACGCTCTCGATCCTTCCTCCTAGGCGTATTTTCGCTAGCACTTGGAGAAACGGGCCTAACTCTCGATTAATCTCAAGATCGTATCGCCATGGCGGGAAGTGGAGTGGCGACTTTTTGGTGTCGTAACACACGGCTCAGGATCCACGCGTGTCTCCGCTTAGAGGCGTCGTTGTTCGTGTCCAGTGGCTCTCTTTTCACGTCAGACGAATTCCATGCCAAAGATGGTTTGTTCGAGCAGAGAAACTAGGAGGATGGACAATGTGAATATGTTCTTTGTGGTTTTGGTACGAGGTGTAATATGTCGCTGTCTGGTTGGTTCTAAGTAACGAAGAAAGTTGTGTTGTACGGTGAATTTCTTTCTTGGAATTCGTACGGGGACAATGAATTGGTGTGTAACTTGAAGAGTTATTCACCGATTTTGATGTAATTTAGGTACGATGTAGTTCTCGAAAAAATATTTGACACGTGTTTTTTCTTATCGGCAACCATTCATGTTGAGGGTGTGAAAGTAGCCCTCAAAGTTGCGAGAGAAAACTGCCGTCAAACTTTGGGTGTTGAAACTTGTTTGGTTCGATATCTCGGAAACTATTAGAGATAGAGGAATAGTTCAAACGTATAAATTGTGTATTTTTTAATCACGAATGCGCCTGTATAATTAATTTTTGAAGAAATTCATTTGCTTAAATAATATATTAAAAATTCGTACTTTTTTCTTAATATTTCATGCAAGACAGGTAGTTCGAACGGGTTAAACGAGGTCATGTTGACTTGAATGTACTGGTTAAATCAGATTAGGTATAAGAATGTTGTCAAGCACGGGAATTAGCTAATCTTTTGAAATATTGAGACTACAGTGGGCGGCGATCTTTTGTTTCAAACACCGAAAATAAGGGCAAACTAGGTCAAACGGTCGAGTTCCTGCGAGAATTAACCCAGGTCAGTTCTGGTTAAACCTGGAACGACCACGCCTGGAAAACTTCAGCGATGTTTAATAATTTCATTAAGGTGTTGATGCATTCGTGGCAGCCTTGAACTTACTCTGATTCAAATGACATTCTTGAGTGACTCAGCTGCGAACGAAAATATGTCACGCATTTTCGGACGTGTGACACTCACGATGATGCTTTCTTTATTCGAACGAGGTCTCTGTGACTCACCTATCGATTCGATCTTAACAACCAGCACTAAAATTCTTTTATATGTTTGAAAAACTCGTTAACACGAATTCATAAATTCACTACTTATCAATACTCCATTATAAAATAATTCTAGTTCACAAATAAATTTGAAAATAACTCAGACTCTACTCCTATTCGTTCTTAATAATTTACGATCCATTTTCGTTAACCCTTTCGATTTTGTGATAACAATTATTAATTTACGAACGTAAATCCTTCGGTAGCCAAACAAAGAAGGCAATGAATCGATTAAGGTACAATTATGCAAAGTATCCTAAATAAAAATTTAGAAAGAAGAGATGTTCCAAACTCTTCGAACAGTTTCGTGCATCCAGTCAAAATTTGGGAAGCGGAGGGTCTCGTATCGCGTCACAATTGTTGGCAAACATGTTCCTTTAGCATGGAGGTCGGTTAATCTGTTTAAATCCACACCAAGTCAGGTCCCATTTCGGTGTGGCGATCTAATCGATCCAGTTAGACGTCGAAACGTCGCCCTTAAGCTAGCGCGAATCTTGTAAGCGGATTACCCTGTCATTGAATCGGAAAATCCAGTTATTTGCGATTTTCCTTTCGAGCTAATCCCTCCCCAACCGATCCCTACTTCCACGAAACTCGATCGGGAAACACGGTCACCGTATTACTTGCGCGCGTATCCGGCTGCCTGTTAATAAATCATCGTTACATCGAAAAGCCGCCTCGTCATCCTGGTTTATATATTCAAATCTCCGCGGCTTCTTTCGTATTCGAACGGAGCGGTCGCCACGAAAGCGTAATTACGTCATCCTTTACACCCGACGGGATTCATCTCTAAAATTATAACGTTCGCGTCGATGCAACGCGTTCGATTCTCGTTAACGCGTTGCATTCGATGATTTTGCAATTTTTCATTACCGTAAAGGTTGCAAAGGAGCGAGTCTGCGAGTCTATCCTTGCAAGACGCCTCACTGAGAGTGAATTAAGATCGAGAAATGGAGATTGAGACAGTTCGAGCGTTATTTTCTTGTTACACGAGTAAAATAATTTTCAATGTGACACAGAGGACTGTAATTTCTTTAAAAGTCTGCGAGGATTTTAAAAATCATAATTTAAATTGACTGTCTTTAATTTACATTTAAGAAAATTTCCAATATCACACGGCGAACGGTAATTTATTTAAAATTCTCTTAATAAATTTAGGTACAGAAGTCATAAATTCAGTTCCCAGATTTTCATTCAACACCCAGAACGTCTTGTTACCCATTAAGAGCCCCGACCGTTGTACCTGCTCCCAGAAAATCGTTCTAATTTATTGCTCCAGTTCCGTTTTCTAGGGCTGCCCCTTTACAAGGGTATATCTACTTTATCCAGACATCTCACGGTTCGAACGAAACTCCGCTTAATTCATCGGAGGATTTTCTCTTTTTAATTATTCATCGGCTGGGTAGTACGTTACTTGGCGTAATGTCGCGATTTGCATTTTATCCTCCTATCTACCATCGCTATTTCACAGGAAAGGATTCGTTCGAGAAATCAGGTTGACCGTATTTCGTTACGGTACACCGTGATGGTGTGGCGAGCGGGGCCCAAAGATTTACGAGCGATTCTTAGTAGATTTTGTGGCAGTCCCAGTAGGATGCGGTCACCCACAATACAGTCAAGTGGCGTACCGTATCGTAAATTAACGAAACGCGAGACCGTAGAACGCGAAAGGGTGAAGTGAAGCTCGACCTCTTGAGAAAAAGGGTTGAAAAGGGGCTGAAAAGCAGTACAAACACCGTAGGTGGTGAAAACGTTTCGAATTGTCTGTTGCTCCTAGGGTTCGGTAGTGGGTGGAGCCGCTCTATTTGCGATCGAACAGTACTATTCGACGGAGAATCGACGAATCAAGGAACAATTGGCAAACGAGCGCACACGAATACTACCTGGTGGACGAGAGGACAAACGAACCGTGGGCGTTTCGTAAAATTGGTATGCACGATTCGTAGGACACGGAGAAAGGTGCGCGAGAGCTTGGTAGCGAGGAAGGTCAGGGGTTAGCCGCGTAAAAAGCGGGAAATTTCGCGGCGGCTTCTTTGCTCGGTCGGTTGCGTTTCCGTGAAATGTAATGGTATTCGCGACACGAACCGCTGGTGAATTCGACGACGATCATACCGGGTCAACACGGTCGTCAACTGGTTCCTGGAAGCGTCGAGAGGGCGATTTCGCTGTGAGTTCCGCGACCACGCGATTGCGATATCGACGCAGACACGATTCTCCACTTCGTTCGGTCCGGATCTGGCGCGAGCTCGAGCCGCAATCGCTGCAATTACGACCGCTCGTTTCTAGCCACACGGTGTCCGTTAAAGCGTTTCCGCTTCGGATACCGGCGCGCGCGAAACGCGTCGCTCGGGTAATGACTCGGCTCGTATCTCTCGCCGATTCGCCCCGACTTTCCACGTATTCTCGTTAACGTCACTCATTTCGGAGTGCGGTATCAATCACTCGACTAGCTGGGGACGTTTATGCGTTGTCCCGAACGGTTAATTGTACGCGAATTTGTCCGATTCATGGGTACTTTTGGTGGACGTGAGCGCATCCAGGAATTTCCGGGAAGCTAGGGACTCGTTTGATTTATTAAGATGTATTAGTCAGATTTGCGAGCAGAAGGCTAATTATCTCGGCGAATTTTCTTTTACAGTTAAGCTCGATTTTCCTTCGTTACGAACGCCGTAGAAAAATTTGCAATCACTTTTCACGGGGTTGTCGCAAACAGGGAGAAGGTTTACTTGGAAATTTCATACCACTTTATGTTCTTCCCTTAAATTAAATCCTTGATTTTTTCCTTGGAAACTGGTTAAATAAAGTTGCCTGTAGAAATAATTCTTAATGGTAGAGTTTTCAGGAAAATCAAATTTCTGTCAACCACGAAAATCTGTTCGTCGACCGAACCACATGGATCCCAACCGAACATCTGAAGTGTCCAAGTCCCTAAAGTTTGTCCGGGCAAGTAGGTGGAACCGAGACAAAACGAGTATTTCTCATTTATCTGGAGGTTCGTCCAGTGTTCTGCCTTCTGTGTTGACAATTTCACGGTGGGCTGCGTGGGATCTTCTTTTGCGGATTTTCGTTCTAATCCATGCTGCACCGCCCACATTCTGCCTCTCCCCGGAACCTTTGTCCACGCGGATGGATCCCATTTAAATTGGGATTAACGCGGCGCACCTTTCTCCATGGATCCTCGTGCACCAACACCGTCACCATTTTCGCGATATTTACTTTCGGTAGGACGAATCGAGAGGTGGCCCCCGTCGAGCATCCACGGATTACCCGGTCTCGCCACCGCGGTCAATCCGCGGATTAACGAGGAACCGGCGTGCCGGCTAACCAGATTGCTGGTCAAAGTCTCCGAGATAAGATTCCAGCGGCGATACTGCACGCGCACAGTCCCCGTAAATGGATAACATCGGCCGAGCCGGATTAAGGGAGGCTAGACTCCGGAGCTGAGTCTTAAGGGTAGCTTCGTTTAAGCAAATCAACGTGAACTCGCCTGGATCGTCGCCTCCGCCCAAAGATTCGATCTCTTTAACCAGAAATTCTCCTCGATCGGAAAATCTATCGCTCTTTCCAGCATGTCGTGCAAATTTCACCCTTTTCTGAAGCTGTGAACGTTTGTCTTAATCGTTGAAGTGGTTTTAATTTTTTAGGTTAAAATAATTTCTTCACGATGAATAAATTCTTACAGAAAATAATTCAGTCACGGAAGGGTTGAATTAACTAGACCTATATTTTCCCAACAGCGCATTTTTATTTGGAAGCTACAGCTTAAAGTGTCCGCTTGTAATTTCCAAATTTCTACAATTATTTAGGAAACATTGAACACATTATCCCTAATTGTATCACTATCACCCATAACACACACAAACTTCCTGAAACGAGTACATACATCTGGTACACGCGATAAATTATAAATTACAAATCAAATACATAAAATTGACCAACTCTCACGAGTGTATAATCAAATCGTTCACCTCGTGACCCATAACGTGGCTTGCTCAACGATACTCAATCAACCTCGACAACTAGCAGATCGATCGTTGTTCGATGACCAACGTCGACGAGGAGGCAAATTAGACGGAGACAAATTGCCGGGAACGAGCGAAGCGCTCCCCCGGGAGCGTTCGTTCGGCCTTAAATTTTCCGGCATTAAGGGCAGCCCTTTCGTTCGTTCCCGCAGAGAGAACGAGCCTCGTTCTCTGCGGCGTTCTGCTAACGGTACGCGGTTTTAAGGCGACGGATTGGCTTTTGGCGATGCGGCCCGTTTTCGCTTCGTCCGTGGACAATGCCCGCCACGTTGAAAGAACAAACGCGCCCTTAAGTACCGTGTCCCTAGGGACGAGTACACGTATACCGGCTGGACCCGTTTTTCTACCCTTCACAGCCCTGGCATTCTCGAGGCCCGGAATCGCGGACACGGGGCGTGTCCCCTGTCTGCCACTGCCATAAGCGGGCACATTTCGACAAATGGGATTATCCTAATACTGGTAAATACGCCGAGAAATTGTCCTTCCTTCCCTACCGGTAGAACAATACGCTCGCTCCACAGACGCGATTACCCTTCCTTCGTTCCTACGTTTGTGTTTGTTTTGCCTCGAGAATTCTGTTAATTTTAATCCTCGTTCGTTGCGCTTGGTTTTTGGAAGTAAAAAAATTTTAATTACCTTTTTCTGCGATTGGGCATCTAAGTTTGTCTTACTTTCGATAATTTTTAAATTTAACGAAAAATTGCCGTGGACTCTGAAATTTTAAGTGAAATGTGAAACTTTGATTTTTTGCTCATTTCTTTCGTGGAGAGAATTAGTCTTCGAAATTATATAAATCACGTATAAAAATTTTCTCGTGCCGTCACAGCTTGAGAAGATAATTAGGAGGTCTACGTTGTATACTAAACTTAAATTGTTCCGAATTTCAGTGTTGAAAATTTTGAAAATAGCGTTACAAACACTTTCTCTTCAGACATTCGAAAGTGAACCTCATATTTTTTTGTGCAATTGGAAAGTCTGCTTAATTTTCAGTAAAAATTTGTGTACAAAGGTTACAAGAGGCTGTGTTGAGTGTTTTTAGTCAATCTTCATTTCTTCTTTGCCTCTCTTCTACTTGTAATATACAATTATACCCGTAAATAGAACAAAATAAAGATTATTTAATATATCTACCACTCGAAGCTATGAAACGTTCGTTTTGAAGGATGCAATGTGAGAAGAATCTATCGAAGATCGCGCAATCTTTCTTGTAATAAACTATTGTGGTTCGTGAATTGTTCGATTTCTTTACCAAAAGTTTTCCTTCTCTCAGACAAGAGTAGATTTTCAGCTGAAATTCTGGAGAGATTGTGCGCCATTCTGAAGAATCTTTCACCGTGGCTTCTGCCTGTATCTGAAATTCTACCTGAACTCGCAGCCTCGCACTTATCTCCTTCATCTTTCAAACGCAAAGTACCTTACCTATATTATGCGAAAAATCAGAGATAGAATACCGAGAAAAGCAAAGTTCGGGAACCAACCTCGTAAATAATGACACAACTTTTCTCACATTTACCATATAAAATCATTTTTACACTGCTGTTTCAGCAGCTAGCTAAATCCAAAAAGAAAGAAAAAAACAGCTAATAATTACGCGCTACCATAAACTACCGCAAGTCTGGCAAAGTACTATCATTTACATCTCTTCTACACGTCTAATTATTTCACCGATCACAAAAACACCAGAAGATGTCATTATCTTATCTCTCAAAGCAATCTCTGTTTCATCAACAACTTTCATCGGCACGTCCACTCCGTCCACTTGGAAAAGAAAAAAAAAAAAAAAAGAAGAAGAAAAGAAAAGAAGAAACAGTTATTCTACCCAATACATTATATTCGCCAAACACATTATACTCGTCTACGTCAAATACAAAGCTACCTAAGCTCCGAGCTGAAATTGCAATCGGCCAGCACCGAATCGTAAATCTGTTCGCAGCGAACTGTACGAGAGTCCATTATGCCGGCGCATGCCGGTCAAATTTTATTTAGGGCTGTCTTCGTAGGAAGGGAACGCACAATCAGGACAAAAGGAAGCAACGCGGGAGAAAGAGCGAGAAAATGCCCAGGAGAAAGACGGGAGTGGCAGAGGCAGGGACAACCCTTTGTCGGAACGAGAGACAGAAGGACGCGTTCAAAAGGTGGACCGTAACTTTCGCGGTTTCGCCTCGCTAATCTCCGCCACAAAATTTATTTATGACACTTGCGTGCTACGTCTTCCAGTTCCAGTTACTACGGGACAACAGCCGACGTTCCTGAAAATCGTAAAAGTTTCGACCTTGATTTCCTCGATATTTCCTGCGGTTTTTTCGGAAGCTCGAACTCTTTGTCGCAGGAGTTACGATCGTTGCTCGGTTCGGCTAACTTTTGGGGCGATATTTGGTGGATAGAGTGACAGGTGTTCTGTAGGGTCAATTCATTACCTTTCACTTTGCTCTTGCTAATACCTAACGGTTTGATTGGTGTCTGAATTCTCTGAGGAAATTTATTTTCTCTTCATCTTCATTCTATACGATTGGAATCGAAGAAATTCCAAGTGAATTCATGTATCCAATGCTAGTGAAAATTCGTACTGAACATTTCTTCTATCTATCTACGAAAATTTATCATCTATCGTTGAAAATACTCTAATAATTCCACCTCATAAATTCGTGTGAAAATTATTCACGACTGAACCCAGTAAAACAAAGAAGACCAAAAACCTCCAGCCAGTCAGCAGAAGAATGTTCTTGCAACACATTCCAGCCTGCCGTGCTTTTCAACACACACCGTTGCGTCAGAAGTTGGGAAAAATGGTTCACCCACAAATACAGTTACCCATAATTTCAACGAAAAGAAAAAACGAAAAAAGAACTCGACACAGTTTTCGAGCTGTCAGTCGAAGCAGCTATCTCGTGACAAATTAACGAGCAGGCAATAAAGAAAGAAAAAAACGAAAGAATCCACGCTGGAATTCGGTCTCGCTTATGGACACACCGCAAGTCGATAGTGTCTATGACGTTGAATTATAGGGACCGATTCGAAACTTGTAAAGTGGCAAAAAACGGCGGGAACGTTGTATGATAGAGTGTACCGATATTTCATCGCCGAAACGCGTATTAACCGGTCGCGAGACGCGCTCCGGTCATTCCTAACCGGCTGGAAACACAACGCTATCATCATTAGAATGGTAATATTCAGTTAGGAAAGTGAAATCAATTTGTCGGCGGCGTACCAACACGCCGCGCCGTCCACGTTGAAACAGAGCAACCCGTGGTAGAGAGCTAATGGGGCCGCGGGGCTGTGAAGACACACCTCCCGACACGATCGATTATTATTCATTAGAGTGAAATTTCTGGCGGTCATCTAATTGTCTTCGGCCGAGCGGCGAAAGTCATCGTGAAGCCGCAGGAAAGGGAGAGAAAAGAAAAAGGAAAAGAGAAGAAAAAACGCGGCTGGCCCACGTGGCCCCGCCGCCGTTTACGACGATCGCGACCGCAGAACATTGTAAATTCAAATTGCCCGCCGGCCGTTTCGCGAAATATTGCTGCACGGTGTGCTGGTTAAATAATGAGATTGCATTTGTTACTTTGCGCAAGCGACATTTGCTCCCTGCGTTCATATAGTTACTCGCATATATCAACGTATTCGAAGAAGAATTTTTTTCCTCCTCGTACTCTTTAACATCGAGCAGCGTTCAATGGAAAATTGTTCACAGAGTGTCGATATGAATGATCGACAGATTTACATCGATACACATTACGGTATCCGTTTCAACGGTTTTTCCGTCCAGCGTTGATTTCTTCACGTGGAATACGGAGAAGATGGATTGCAGATGATTGTCGATTAATTGAGATCGATAATCTAATTCAAACGTCACTCTGTTTACCCTCCGGATACTTTGCACCCTCTAATAATCGATCTCGTAAAAATTCAACCTATTGTATCGCAAATTCAGAACTCGATACTTAAAGCAGATCATCCTGAACGTTAGATCGGCCAGTTTCGATCTCTAAATCCCCGAGAGGAAAGAGTCGTGGAACCCCGAAAGCGGGCCCTAACCAGCGGGTAGAACCAGAAGAAACGGCATGCTTCGCACCCAATCGGACGATCACGATTCCCCGCGGCCCCCATAACCGCAAATCGTCTCGCGCGGGAAGGACGTGACCTCGAGGAAACGGAGTACGCTGGCGAAGAGGGGAAAAAGGAGCAGCAAGGAAGCGCGACAGGGATGCACACGGCAACGATTGTTGGCGAGGGGGACTAGATGGAAGAGGGAGGGTTACAACTTGACGTAACTTGACCTTTGCTCGCATCCTCGCGATAGGGGTTCCACAGGGGGCCACGGTAGCACCGGCCAATCCCATCTCTTCGCACCTTCAGCCTGAAGCTTCGCTGGAGAGCACACAGCGTTTCCTATCGTGGCTCGATCTCTCTTTCTCCCAGGACGTTTTCCGCGATGCTAACTTTGTTGTCTGGTGCTGGCTGCTGGCTGGCTGCTGGTGCTCCAGGTTCTCCTAGAGCCCGTTGTTGTTCCACGTTCAGGCTGGTTCGTTGGCTGCTGTAGCAAGCAGACCGGGAACGTTTACTTTACTACCGTCACGTATAGGCCGTGGCCGAGCACGGCGTAGAACACGCCGGATGAACGATCATGTCTACGAGCTGGCTACGGAGCTACCAGCAACAGCAGCAGAAGCAGAAGCCAGCACCGGTTGGCCAGTGGCTCGGCTCGGTAGCTACCAGTTCCTCGCGGCGAAGCGCGCGCACGAGGCTAGTTAAGATAGCGATCCGACCGGGCCGACGGCGAACAATGCCGTAAAGAAGCGGCGCTGCCAGTGAATCAGCCCTTATGGCGAAAACGTGAACGATTAGTGGCCGTCCGTGTTAACATGGATCCGTGAGACGCCGGCGACTGGTCCACTAAGCGCGAGCTTCCCTTTTCCACCCGTTGGTAATTGCGAAATAGCGCCCTGTACCCTGATCGTTCAGGGTGGTCGGGACGATTTTTCCGACTTCTCGGATCGCTGGACGCGTCGCCGGGATTAAGTGTCCGCTGATGACTACCGGCCACCAACGTCGACCGTCGTTGCTCCGTGGATGTTGCGAGATTTAAGGCAGCCCCGATACCCTTATCGTGCGTTGTATCGAGCCATTCGTTCGCTATTGGCCGTGTTGTCAAGGTCGGGGTTGCCGGGGGACCGATCGAGTTATGTGTGTCGCGGAGTTACCTCGTGTGGAATGCACCGTCGGTTCAGGATGGTTTCTGGGTGTATCGACTCTTTTGTTATTTGGTGGAACGACGGGAACTGGGCGAAATTATTTCATACGAAATTTCGTATGAAGAGTGTAGAGGAGACGATAATTTGTAGACATCTTGTCGTTGATAATGGGACAATTTTTTTTTTTCATTTTTTGGACTACCTTGGACAGTAAAGGATTAGACAAATTTAAAGTGGTTCCTCGATCGATTAATTTACCCTGACAAGTCTCACACGAACCAAACAGTCCGATGCTGTTCGTCTCCTTAAACAGCGAAAGGGTTAACTGTAGCATTGCAGGTGATTTATGGAAACTGAAAGGATTGAAAAATTATCCGTCACTAAATTAAACTCCTATCACGAAGTCTTTCATACTGCAACCGAGAAGAATTCCCAATTCCGCCACTTCAGATCCTCGGTTGAAGCGTGTTCCCAACCGTTCGGTGCAGCGTCAATTAATATTCGTCGGAATCCATCAGGAACGGGAACGTTGAAAAAAGCGCGCTCGTTAATCGAGGCCACTCAAGAGGCAGCGAGAAAGGAAGTCTGTCCGCGTGACGGTGGTGGAACCAAAAAAAAAAAAAAAAGGCACCGAGAAGAGTGGCACTCGGAAGGGCAGCAACAGAAGTAGAAGAGAAAGGACAATCGCTCGTCAACCGGCCGTCAAAACATCCCCAAGGATCCATGGCGAATCATATTCTCACACGCGGTGAAAGAGAAAAGGAGAGAGAGAAAGAGAGATAGAAAGAGAGAAGTCGCAAAACGGCAACGGCGGAGGTTCCAACGATAAACGAAGAAGTACCTTGGCCTGTCCTTTCTCTGCACAGCACGACAATGTGTGACCGCAAACAAACGAATGGCAACGATAGGGGGCGCCAATGCGCATTCAAGACGAGACAGACTGTCATTTGTCACGTCTTTCACGCTCTCTAATGACACGCACTGCTTTTGGACGCGTTCTTATGCCAGCCGTCCAGGCACCTGGCACTGACTCGCTTTATTATTTCCTTTTTTCTGCGTTCAACTCTCTTCATCCTCTCTCTCCCTCTGTCTCTCTGCCCCACGTAGCGTTGCGCGCCCGTTTTCTTCCTTCCCTGCGTCGCTATCATCGTCCTTCCCGCTCCTTTTTTTTTCCACGGTGCTCGTGCTGTCGCGACGGTTGAATTCGATTTGTTAGGATTAAGAGACCCGAACGGTGATCGAGCCGCATGCCGGAAACGCTGCAGTCGGGTGGTGAATGGCAAAGTTCCTTTTTTCTGCTGCATGGTACGGAGGACGAACGTTGTCAAAAGTTCGGTTCGGAAAGTGATGCTGTTTCTTTTAATTTGGATCAAGGACGAGGAGTGGAACAATTGTTAATTTTGGGAAAGCAGTTTTTATCAGACTTAATCCTCAGGTTTATGAATTAAAATTTGCAATTACTAAACTAATTTATGTAAAACAGAATTGAATTAAAGACTTTAAATTCCATTTCTGAGAAACCATACATATTGTCTCGGCGATTTTTGCCTCTGTGCCTTGAAACAATACAAAATTACTAAATTATCAGCCCGATTGTATCCCAACCGTTGCTACTAAGAAAAGCAACACGCAAGAACAAAATCTGCACCCTGATAGTTCCATCAGCAAGCAATATTCAACATTAACGAGCCCCAAAAAGAATAAGCCGAAGCATATCTGAAAGCAATCCCTCCCCAATCTCGATCACGACTCGCAATACCCGCACCGACGTCCCAGTTTGCTCCATCCACCACCGGTATCTCACTAAAGGAACGCATCGTTGCCGCGCATTAACCGCAGTCATTGTACCCCTAACGATCCGCGCTCATCCTCGATTATAAATCCCCGTGGCAAGATTTACCATCGGGCCCTCGCGGTGTAACCGCGGCCATTCCGAAAGCTCTCGCTGCCCTCCGCAAGGGAAACACTTGTGCTCCGGCCCCGTCGCTTATCCACCGATCGTTCGAAACGAATTGCAGACACGCCGCGCGATCCGAGCTTCCTTGCGTTCCCTCGCTACGTTTCGCTCTTTGGCTTCCTGCTACCTCTCCTCTATGATTTAACCCCGGCGTGCACCTCGGGACGCGTTCGTTGCGCCTTCTTCCCGGCCAGTCGGCATGATTTAAACTCATTGGGTGCCACGTCCGTGCGCTCAAGTCCGACACGCGCGTTCACGCATACAACAGCCAACAACAGAGACTCGAGCGATGCCTCCTTGAGAGAAAGAGAGAAAGAGAGAGAGAGAGAGAGCTCGTGCTCCATGTTACAGGCTACGTTCGTGAACACAGTACCCGCATCCCAGTTGCCACGCAACCTGCTTCGCGGTCCCAGCACCACCCACTCATCTGGTAGCAGGCCGTTAAAGCGGTCTCTTTCCTCCTGGACCACCGAGGTGCTCGCGATTTTTGGGGAATAGGGCACAGAAACTTCCGAAGATTCAGTTTGTGCTTGGGAAGATTGCTGGGGAAGTCTCTGGTTGCTTCGCGATGTCACGAATCGGTAATATTTTGACCGGTGAACGGAGCAATTGAGAGGAGTGGGTTCCAAATGGTACGAAGTTGACAACCTGTCTCCTTATTAATGTAATTCGAAGGTTCCTTGCATCTCCTTAGAATGCGTCCTCTTCTTCTGGTTACAATTTGGAAACAATTTTATCAAAATAATCTAACATAATATCTGACACATCTCTCGAAGAACACTGCTCGAGATCCTACAATATCTGACTCAGCTTCATTTTCACCGCACTGTATAAAAGTACTCAACTTCCTAATCGTTCGAACAGAAAGTTCCTTTGATGATCGAAACGAGACACGGTTTCGTGCGTCATAAATCCTCGTGGACTACCTCCGTTACACCGGTCCGGGGCTTTTTTAAAGCGTTTACGAAACCTTTCGTGCGGTCATTTGTTTTCTCACGCAACGTTGAGGACAGGTTCGT
>NW_017100427.1:2331399-2372553 GCF_001263275.1 Habropoda laboriosa
AAGAAGTGCGCGTGGGTGAGGTGTATCGGAAGGTGGAGGCGGTCGTAACGTGAAGGAATGGCCGGGGTAAGGAACGTCGGGGCCAGATATTCGTGTAGATCATTACAGAATGGAAGCTAGAACAGCGAGGCGCCCGCTTTCCTCGCTCAACAGACGGACGCATGCGGTCCGCGCGCGTTCTACACGCCGTGTCATGTTGCGGAGGCGCTCCTACTAAGTCACGGGCCATTGTTCTAGTCGCTGTTTGATAGACGATGCTCGTTCGTTACACGACTGCTCGAGAGCACATGCGTCAGGGGTTAGACCGATGATGAGCATCCGTTGCCCTTTCCACTGCTCCTTTTGTGCTTCGAACGATTTTCTTATTCAAATGCAAGCTCGCAGATATGGATCATGCGCCGCTTCGACGGTGTTTCGATCGGTTTCGATGGCAAGCTCGAGCTCCGAGTGCTTCGCCGTCTGACTGTTATTTTTTGCGACCTTAAATCTCTATTTCAGAGATAGATACCGAAGAGTTTAAGTATTCTGTGAAAAGTAAAGAGCAAAGTTTAACTTGGAATGCAGACACAGCTCAGATCCTAGACTATTTTACAGGAGCTCCGAAGACTTCGAAATTTTGATCAACGAAAGTAGGGACAAGGATGGCAAAATTTAGAATGCAACCTGTGAAAAATTGCCTCAATTTCTTTCGTTCGAGTTCAATTGGAAATTAGGTTAATGGTTAGAAAGAAGCCACATTTCTACTGTTCCGTAAAACAGCCACTTGTCCTTCAATACCTCGCGACAAAGATACAATGGCGAACGTGTGCCATAAACGAAAGGCCAGTTGAACGTAAACTCTGCAGGAAGACGGTGCAAGGTAATAGAAAATGAAGTTACCTCCGGTGTGTCTTGAAACAGGAAATTCACTTCCAGACAATTGTCCAGTACCTGTTGGTACTCTTTGTCAACAGCTGAACGAGGAGAGGACGTCGATTAAGAAATATTTCGAGTACTCGATAGGTTAGGAGTTTCTAATTTTTCTGAAAATCAGATCGTAATTCGTGGAGCGCACTCCCTCTTGAATTGTTCCTGTCCATATTGTATACCGACAGAGTTGTAAAACCTACCTACAAAGGCAACAATAGTTTCAGCACATTCAGGGATAAATAGATTTACGATTGTTACGCAACATCTATTGAAGGTAGCTCCCAAATCCTGCGGAATTCGATTGTTTCGTGATTGATTGCGAATCCACCGAACCATGCCTTTATAGACGTCATAAATGCTATTGTTATCCTAAGATACTATTACTTTCCTTGGTACCGTCTTAATACCACGCTCCGTTCTACTACTCTGTTCTATCTTGTAGCTGCTGTTTCAATATTTTCCCATCGGTACGAAGCTTCTCTACCTGAGTCCTTTACAAATACATTTGCCACTTTCTGCGTATCTTATCGTTAATTTAAATCTCGATGTTTAATGATTTTCGATTATTTTTAGTCCAGTTCTCTCTTGCATCTCTATCACAAGTTAAGAAATTTAAAAGTATGTCTACTCGATGCATCGTGAACACCTTGTACCTAAACTGGAGACACTGAAAGATAGCCAAAAGTATAATTCCAACAATCTAGATTGTAGAAGTCTCAAAACACTGTAACTGTCCTTTGTCCATAATTAATCTACATACAGAAGCGACAATCACTTTCGTTAACGATACTACAGAATCCAACCGTCAAATCCTCCGTCTCACCTTTACAAATCATCCGGAATTCGTGTAAAACGATAATTCTCGATACGGTATAAAGGGTAGCCTCGCTCTCATGCTCAATATAATACCGGACAAGTTGTTCCAGCGATTAGCCCCGAAACCAATCGAATATAAAGGGGGATAAAGCAAACAAGTTGCCTCGCTACAGTTTGACCGTATCGTGGACGCGAGGAGAGCGGTTGTGGGCCATCGCGCGCCGTTTCGCCCATAAAACCAGGAGTTATGGTTATTTAAAAACTTATTGGCCCGCCCAAGCGTTGCGGTTTGCACGGGGGTGGTTGGACAAGGGGGAGGTGAAACCGGTAGAACAGAGAGAGAAGCTAGGACGAAGCGGAAGAGAGAGAAAGAGAGGGGGAGCAAAGGAGCCGTGACCCAGCCGAGATAAATCAAAGGATATTAAGACCATTCTGTCCTCCTTTTCTTCTCTTTCTTCTGCTGGCTGGTTCGGTCCCTGGGACTAAGTCACTGCCTCCCCTTTTGCGGCCCATCCTCCTCCTCCTCCTCCAACTCTTTGGTTTCCGCCTTTTTCTTCGTTCGCTGGCTCACACGGGAGTTCTTAGCCAAACGCATTACGGGGAGGCAGAGGGCCGCCATAAAACTATCCACGTTCACGTTCACGGACACGGACTGCGTGTACCGTGGCTGCTTTACGTTCCGATCGGCGACAAGAAACCGGGAGCAATTCACCGGATCCACCGGGGCAAAGTGGATCCTTGATAAACGGATATCGAGTTTCACGGGAATCCCTCGTCCACCTCTACGCTTGTGCACGGTTAAAAAACGCGTTTTATCCGTCATAGGGTGGCGAACGACCCCCTCGATCGTCTATTTAAGAGTCTACACTTACCACCCTGCGGGATCTGCTCAGGATTTAGGGGGCTCTTCCGTTCCTTTAAACATGCTCCTGCTCCTGCTGCTGGTGCTGCTTCGAGGATACCTAGAACCATAATCGTGTGGTTAATATTTCGAAACGTTAGTTTACGATGTGTAATTCGAAAAATATATTGATATGGAGGCTATGGAAACGTTTCTTTAATTCTCTGAGTGGTGAACGCTTTTAAGCTGAATGTTTACTACGGACAAATTTATTTGAAAGGGAAACAAGGGCTAAGTAGCGTGATACAATATTAAAGTAGCGTACAAGAACAGAATTTGTGAAAGCGTGAATTTTAAAATTTTTATACGCAAGTTAATTAAAAATTCAAAGGGTTAACTATCACATACGAACAACGAACAAACAATAGAACAGAATTTTCGCATACCAATCTTCCAATAAACTGATCACACCAACCAATCCTAATCATCCCCATTACAGCGAGTTAAAGTTCAAGTCAATACCAATCTCTCAGTCACGAATAACTTATACAATATAAACCGGCGAACGTTATTTCCAACCGCGTCCTCTCACTCTGCGGCCGCGTGTTCTCGGCGTCCTTGGTAGAACAATCTGAAGAAGGCAAGGTTTTCCGCAGAAACTCATCGATCCCGGGTAAGGAGGCATGAGTCTGTGTTCACGTGGTGCGCGTTCCATGTCGCGCGCTCGTTCGCGAGTAATTATACGCGGTCGTGGCCGTTCAAGAATCGAAGAACTCGAGGGAGCTGGATCGGCGCGGCGCGCGAGACCGCGATGTACCTACGTACGCGAGGATTATTAATGAGTGCATCTCAATCCGGTAATTTTTCCACGTCGCGGCGGGTAATGCACGAACCGCAGGGGGTGAGCAGGCTATATTGCCCGATCAATCAAAATGAGCCCGGGCTGGCAACTGACGCTCCTACGGCGGGGCTGCTCACCAAACCGACCGCCTTTTCACCTCAACGTACCATGAAAATCCTCGACCGTGATCCACCGCGTCCTTCGAGGATCAAGGGCGAATCTGTGCACTCTCGAGGAACGAATCCTTTTTCTTCCATCCGGCTTTTGCGTCCTCTCCTCGATATCGTTTGATACACTCTCCGACTGTGTGTGACCCGACGGAATCGTTAAAACGCACTTGCGCCGCGGAATATATCATCGGGACTTTTACTGTTGCGAGCAGACTCGCCGTGAGTAACACGATCTGCACTGTATTTCTCGATCGCGAACGTCCAGCGACAGGATTCGTACGCGGCGTGGAACCGAGCGGTAAATATAAACGGCGGAAAAATCCGCCGAATGGCCGCGCCTTGTCCAGGGCAATAAGTCAGGCTGTAAATTTCACCGGAGAAATACGCGGGAAATTGCGAAATTTATGTTATGCCCGCGCGTATCGCGGATTCCAATTGTAAAGCCGCGGGAGGAGAGGCTGAGGAGAAGAGGACCGTGAGACTTGAAGATTCTCTGTTCGAGTCGGTTAAATGCTTCGATGAAATTGTTCTCCAATATTTTTGCATTCTTAGATCTCACGTGTAAATGATATGCTGGCTTTATTTTATAAGTCTCGTTTTATTTGCTTATTATTTATATACGTGTTGCATCAGTGCCAGCCAATTTTTTATGATAATTATTACTTCTTCCTTCTACCTAACCGTAATTTTTCTCCTTACGAACGAAGCAAAATGGAGTTACGGGTTAATGGAATTCGTAAACTGATAAATACTAAATGTCAGTGCCTCGTAAGTACGAATTTAATTAATAATGAATAAAAAAATGTTGCAATTTATTGTATAATAAATAAATAGACCTCCATTAATAAATAGTACCTACATTTCCCAACCATAACTTGTACCCCTCGGGTGTCTAATTAACGATCGGTAAAACATTTATCAAGTTACTCAATGTAACAAGTGAATTGTATTTTGTAAGAAATATTTATTTTAATAATCCAATCCTAATTTCATTTATCAAACGTCAATGAAGTGCACAGTATTTCATGGTTAAATATGCGGATAATTATCTCTGAGAAATTGAAAGCCATGGGATATTAATACAATATTTATTATATCGCTATTTCAAATCGAAGAGATCTGTTATGCTAGTTCCGAGAATTATTGAAACAAAATCGTTCACGGATAATAGATCGCGTGTTGTGTTGGAGAATATCAGGAGGAGTGTAAAACGAAAATTTTCCATGGAATGAAAAGCGCGCAGTTTGTGTAAACGGCTGCGTTCCAGGCTGGTTTCTATTCATTTTAATCGCGGGATTTAAATCATGCGGCTCGTTCACGCAGACGCGTGCGTGCGTGCGCGCGCGCGCGCTATTACGCGTATTACTAGCACGACATTAATATCGTCGGAATAAGCTGCTTCCAAGCATCAACGTTTTACACGCGTGTAAATGACCGCGCGTACACCGACGCTCTAAGGAGAAAGTACGACATTACGCGGTAATTATCCTTCCTTCACTTTTGACTCCGTTTGACTTCTCGACACTCGCCGTGTAAATTATTTTATTGCGAGGCCCTCCTGCGAGCCGCTGATCCGCGAGACCTTTGTCAAGGAGTCGCTCTTAGAACGATCTCCTCGAGAGCGGACTGTCTTGAGCGCTGAAGGAGGAAGATTGGAGAAGGGAATTAAATTTGTGCTGAATTTGGCAAGTTTGCATGATCATTTTGGTCAAATTTTATTTGCAATTTGCATCTGAGTAATTTAGTTATAAGAAAAATCACTTTACTTTATAACCTGAGTGGTTTTGTACATTTAGTCTACAGGTGCTAGGAGATTTAATGAATTTTGTGTCAGTAATGAATGCAAGTTGATAAGTATTCGTAGTAATTTAATTTAGAAAAGGTTAAATTTTGCTAATTTAAATATAACTTCAAGATTTCAGATTTCTAATTTAAAAATTCAAGAATTTAAAATTCAAAAATTTAAGAATTTAAAAATTCAAAGATTTAAATGTTCAGAAATTTAGAAATTCAGGAAATTCGATGTTCCGAAATTTACACAATGTTAATTTAAGTTCTAAGTAAATATATTTAAGACCAACTGCGTCACATAGAAATTAATGCAATAATTTTTAACGAAATCAACATCGATCAAGAGCAGAAGTCTAGAAAACGCGACAGAAGTATCGATATCGACGCGTTTTAAAAAAGTGTGTCCCGTGGAAAAGACCTACCTGCGATATTCAGCCACGCCTACCGGCTCGACAAAGGATACCGCGTGTGAAAGTCCTAGTGAAATGCATCTATTGTGCTCGAGTCAAAACGTTTGTCGCTTCTTGAAAGCGGATCGACTTTCCACGTTGCAACAGCGACACTTTTCCTTCAACATCGCGTCGTCGCGGAAGTCACAACCATCGGTAGCTATTATACCATTGAAATCATTCATAGAAAACATCAAACGGAAGTGGAGAGGCAGGGCGATCGAGAACCATGAAGATTCGCTGAACAGAACCAACGGTGGACCGAATTCGCGAAGTGAATCCGAGAAACGATTTACACAATCGCAGTGTCGCGTGTGTAAATCATTTTTGGAAAGCGAGATGATCTCTCGCTTTCAAACGCGAGGCGGTTCCTCGACAAACCAGACGAGGTAATTTATACGGAGGAAAAGCGTGGCTGAGCTGCCCCTGTTCTCCCTAATGAGCCGACTAATTGTTTCGAGCTGCGCGCTGATTTACCGTGAGAAACGTGAAACGGAGCCCGGTGCGTGGTGAACGGGCCCCTGTCGGCCGCTGGAAACACGATAATTATTGCGATGTCTTGTTTAAAAGGCTTGAAGCTGTTTGCGTTCCTACTAGAATTCGTTCCTCTTCATATTTTAATAAGGGTTGTTTCTCGAGATCTTGCGATTTGGAGAAACTTGGCCCTTTGAAGGACGAGTCTAACACTTTTAATTTTAGTCTTCGAAATTACTTGGAGAAGATTAATATAAATATCTGAGTGCTCTATTGTCACAACTTTCAGGATAATATTCTATTTTTAACGATGTCGACGATTCCCCCCTTTCGTTTTCAGTAAACTGGGTCCCAACAGGAAGAAGAACAATGTAGGCGTGCACGCGTCGTCACGAAAGGGGACACGGAGGCGTGTGCGTGAAATCACGCGATTTTAACTTCTGTCAAACAAACGACATCACGGAAATACAAAAATACCAGAGAATGCCAATCAATTACGATGAAAGGAGCACGTAACCCTTTCTCTGTGGTAGATTTTCAACCATGACCGCAAAGTCTTTCGCTTTGTCCGTATTACTTAAAAATTGATTACACTGAATTAAGATGAAAGTGCGTGAAGGATAAATTTAAGAGTTAAATTAAGAAATTAAATGAAGTTAAATCCACAACCGTTTATCCTCATTCCACCACACATCGATAAATCATATCTCCCTAATGGAGATACGACTCTTAATAATGCCATCGAGGCATCGAAGAGTAGTCGGTCCGCCTAATCGCGGACAAACGTGTACCACCGACAATAATTCCTGCGCATAACCGCGATCAGAATGGCCGGGCGAATTGCACGCGCATCGACGAGGACGCGACGGTCCGCGGTTGGAATCGATTTCACGATTCGATTTGCGATCGAAGGGGACCCGTCACGGCGGCTGAAGCAGGACAACGCGAAACAACGACAGAGAAGATAGCAGCCTCTGTGGCTCCGGAGGATAATGATCCCGAACTCATTTCGCGATCATTCTATCTGATTGATCTGATTAGTCCAGGCCCGGAACAGGTCGACCGGTAAATGATCTCGAGCGATCTCAATCAGCTTCTGAAAAAAATAAAACGATCCCTCTCTGGTCAGGTCTCTGCTCTCTCTCTCTCTCTCCCCTTCTCTTCTTCTCTGTTCTCTCACGTATTTATCGTGTCTTTTTCTTCTGACTCTCGTGTCTTCCACGTCCTCCTCTTTCTTCCTCTACCCCCGCGTGTTTGCTGTTCTGCACGATAATGAGAGCCTCCCATGTAGAGAAAAGGGATTATTTGCGGCACGGGATCGAAAATGCCGCGCGAGCCTCATTATCGGATGCACGACTACCACGATTCTGGAGCGGCTTTCGTTTCGACATCGTTCCCTTTCGGCTCTTTTCATCTCTCTCTCTCTCTCTCTCTCTCCCTCTTTCGTACCTCTTTTTCATCTTCCTCGTTCGTCTTCCTTCAAGGCAGCCACACGATCGGTTGAAAGGGATCCTTCTTCGTCTTAGGCCGCCGCGCCGCCATCGGCGTGGAACCGGTGAAACAGTAAATCAACGACAAGGCCGGGTCATAGGTCGAGGAATTGGAGCGGCTCGGTGCTCCTGGAACGACGTCGTGCAGCGACCGCGGACGCTGATTGCTTAAGCGGAACGCAGCAGCCTTACAGGTGTCACGCGAGCCGGATAGGATCTGACTGGTTGCTGGAAAAATTGACGGGCTAATAGAGTGGAGAATCTTTTTGGAATTCGGAAAATAGGAGGATTCGTTCGGGTAGCGAAGTTGCTTCTTCTTGTGCTCGTATTTTGAAGAATAAGGGATGGATGCATACTGAATGTGGTTGCTGGATACTGAAAAAATTGGTTTCTGGAAAAATTGACGGTCTAACGAGTGGAGAATTTTTACTTGAATTCAGAAAGTACGATGATTTTTTTGGGTAACAAAGTTGTTTTCTCCTCATCATACTTTAAGCAATAAAGAATCTGCAGGACACTTGCTGAATGTGAAAATAACCTGAATAATCGTTATAAAATCATTAAGATCCATATCAACAGAAAAATATTAAGATCCAAATTTAATACATTTGAAAGCAAAAAGGGTGATCACTTTTGCATTCCATTTTCTGTGCTAATGCTTTAAGTAAAAGCAACTGAACCGAGTAATTCCTTTTGACACATTTTTCTCGAAGAAAAATGTCATCTTCTCTTTACCAACGTTGCATACCAACTATTCTTCCATTTGCTTATTTTTTTTTTCACGTGAAGAAGCATTCGCGTGATGCTCTCGTACATGAATCACCCTGCTGAAAGACCGCAAAGGCATGTTTGTACGAACGCGTGAACGTTTAACCGACCAGTATTCTTGCCTCTGATCTATGGCAGTCCACTTCAAATTGTCACCCGTTTTCCTTCCTACATGTTTTCCACGAATTTCCAACGGGAAAACGTTGACCAACATCTAACATCACCCACTCGAACCTTGAATTTTAACTAGCTCATCGACTACTTTGATATTTAACCATCCATAAAGACGATGAGGAACATAAAAATCCACTTAACTGGTCGCTTAATATTCTCATTATTTAAGAGAGTACCAACTGGAGAGAAGTTTCTGCACACGTTCCGTCAAAACTTTAGCCAGCAGGCTAACACATGAATTACATAGTTAGCCACGGCTGATTACGCGAACGTGCCCGCGCATAATTTGTCCCTGGTGGCATTGTTTCGCGCTGCTCGCCGGAGTCTCTTTTTCCTCGAAACAGCTTCGTGGAACTAAACTATTCCTCGTCGGAAAAAATTCTAACAGAGTGGGCAACTGTATGTCAAATTATCTTCCATTTTCCTCGCTCTTTCACTCGAGGACAGATTTTCTGGAATGGTAAGAGGAAGTGATGCGAGTAAAGAGCTGTTTCAACCCTTTCGTGACCAACTCGAGTACTGGGACAAAAGTTGATCTCAATTTAGTATCCATTACAGACGCGGCAATCGACAGATAAATAACAAATTCTTTAAAAAATTATTCGATCACGAAAGGGTTAATACGGTTACTCGAAACCTAATTTTTCCTAATATTCTAATTTTTTAAAAATTGTGCTATGATGTGCGATGACAGTGCTTATGATTTTAAAAATATCATACTTCGTAGCTCTCTCCTAAAATTTTCTCCCATTGAAAATAGAAAAGGCACGATGAAAAATCCAAGTCGATAAAAATTCATTACATCGAAAATAAGTGTTTCGTTAAAAAAAAAATCGCAACGAGACATTTTGCTGCTGCAAGGTAGGCAACATCCACGGTACCCTCAGAGTAAAAATGGCGAACCCCGACGAGGCTTCGTTTGCTCGAGTGAGCCGTGTCGGCATAGGGCGAGGCGGGAACGTCTGCGCGCGAGAGAGAAAGAGCGTCTCTATTTCACGCGTCGCGTGTGCACGCGCAACACGATAGAGCCCGGGTCGCGAGCACGCGATGCACAATCCATATTGCTCCCGCTTAAACGCCGCGGCGCGGCGTTGCACGGTATGTATTTCCAGTACCGTTCCGGAATTCCGTTCCAGTTCGTTTAATGAGGAACGACTTTTTAACATTCCTGCGTTAAGGCAGCGTGAGAACCGCGAAATGCGGGGTCGTGGACCATAAAATCCGTGACTCAACGGGCACCTGGCGGGGCCCCTGTTGCACATGCGTGGCCAAAGATCACGGGTGCATTAAACCGAGCAGACCCGGCTGAAACGAGGAAACGCGCGATACGCCGTCGATGTCGATAGCGATCAGGGGAATTTGTCGAGTTTTCACTGATCTCGAGCGTGCCGCTTACTGGAACGCACACCAACACTTACATATATACCTGCACGTAGTCTCTCAGGTATAATTTGTTCACGGTGAAATGTTTATCAGAGTTTCGCCTCGGTTTTATCTGAAGTCGACGAAGAGACTCGTTTGCGATATCGCAACATATTTTCTAACCCGGGTTCTCTATGCATACTCAAGTAGATCGTCGATCGATTGGAATATTTCTTCGTGTGATTGGGTAAAAGGTGAAATTGAAGTTACTTTCTAGAGAGTAGGAACCCTATTAAGTCGTAAAATACCTTCGCCCATCTTTCTTCTGGCTTCAATCAGAGGAAACATATAGCTCGTGCCGGTTACGTGACTCAACCCTCTATACCACTCATTATACAGCCGATCGATGAGTTAACTAAGGCTGTTTTCATTAACATACAAATTACTCGTTCGAAGGTACGAACAACAATCGTGGCCTGACATCAATTTCAACGTCTCGGTTATCTCTATATTTAGGTCTGACTTGATTAACGTTCTTGCGTAGGGAAGAAAAGATGCGATGGTATTTTTTTCTTTTTTTTTTAAGTTTTATCGTTCGAGGGAAAGTTCGACGATTTTTCGTGTAACTTTCAGAGACGATAAGAATTAGAAACTATCGTGGTAGAATTTCGAACACGTTGCTGTGTCTGGAATGGCTGAAGAGTCAAACTACAGCGACAGGCGTTAGACATAACTAGCGAGTGGACGTGGTAATTATCGATACACCTGGTGAAACCGTGCTCGTAAAACGTCTTGCTTCGTTCGGACGAACGACACGTTTCCGTAATTATTTAAACGCGGTGGCTTCGAATTAGCGTCAGTTCCTTGGTTTGCTGTCACGTGGAAACGCGAGAGTTTTAGTTTTGACTGGATTCTAGACGAAAATTATATAGCTTTGCTACGGAGATTAGAAGAATGTCAGATTGAATTTCAGGATAGTATAACTTGAACCTCGATCTTTCCCATTGGCCGCTTGTTTTAATCAATTGATTTATCTAGGTCGACGCCTCGACGCCATTTATACCGATCTAAGATTTAATTGCTGAACAGTAATAAAATCGAATTGATCAATTACTTCAATTATCAGCAGCTAGATCATTATGTACCCTGGAGGCGGTAATAGTTTACGTTCCGTTCGGAAACTTCTTGCTGAAGTTAAACTATAATGACCTACATCTACGAGAACATAGTTACTAACTCCTCGGACTACCCAAGCTGTCTGTTGAACGTTTCTTAAACGACGTGGGTAAGAAAATCGTAAAACGTAATCAATTTCAGTGAACGATACACGAGTGAAATACTGGGGGAAGAGACGTGCTAGAGGAATAGAAAATTTTTTACTAAATTTAATCACACTTGGTGTTTTGTGTACCGCTAAAAATGTGGGAAACGTGGTACGATATTCTCAGATTATGAATTGAAGAAGGAATTGATCATTTTCTGCTGGTAAGCAAAAAGAAAACTTGGACGTCAAGGGGTGAATTTTAAAAATTCGTAAATTCAAACTTGAGAGTTCAAAAATTCCGAAATTCAAGCTTGAGAGCTCCAAAATTCCAAAATTCAAACTTGCAAGATTCAAAATTCCGAAATTCAAGGGTTGGGAGTTCAAAAATTCCAAAATTCAAACTTGAAAATTTCAAAATTCCGAAATTCAAGCTTGAGAGCTCAAAAGTTCCAAAATTCAAACTTGAAAATTTCAAAATTCCGAAATTCAAGCTTGAGAGCTCAAAAGTTTCAAAATTCAAACTTGAGAACTTCAAGATTCCAAAATTCAAATTTGAGAATTAAATATATTTCAATTCCAATACAGAGCAAATTAAACATCTCTTCGCTTTTAAAACCAGCGCAAAAACCCGCAAAAACCCTCTCAAACGCTATCATTAACGATCCCATAAAGCTCGATCAATCCGCGGGTGCTCGACGCGTGCAATGCGCCAAGTGAACCAGGAACGCGATCGTCAAATTGAAATTAGATTCAGTCTGGTAATAATGTTCGTGGAAGATGAGCAGTTTCATAGACCAACGAAGGACAAACGCGCGGGAAAGAGGAATCGATGGCTAGCTGTGGCTTGGTTGGAGGGAGGACGAAGGGGTCTGCAAAGGAGACGCGGGGCGAAGGGATGGAGGGGTCGATGGGGTAGCAAGCGAGATGCATTTCGTGGATTAAGAAGGTTATATACCTGGCGGTCTCACGGTGAGCCGGCGCGGTAGGAGTCTAATAAGATGTAACTAAATTATGATTGGATTCATCATTGCCGCAAACGGGATTGCTATGGTCGATCGTTTCTGCCTACGGAACGAACGGCCGGACGCCACCGGCTGGTCAATAATTCATCGGCTCTGCAGCATTCTATATGAAGCGTGATATACCGTGATCCCGAATGAGCGATTGCCAACGAACGGCGAAGCGAGACGGAAGAGGAAGGGACCGTTTCTTCTGCGTGTGCTCGCTGCGTTTCTGCGGCGACCGTGAGGGGTTGCGAACTGAGTCCACGACGATCTACAGTTTGCTACTTTGCTTAACCCTTTCGTGACCGAATTATATTTTTTCTTTTTTTGGAGAATTTGTCGCTTTTCTATCGATCATCACGTCTGTAATGGATACTAAATTCACATCAATTTTTCTCATATGTGTACCACTGATCAGAAAAGGGTAAAGAGGGTCGGAAAATTAAATTTGCCAACTTTAAGTTGCTCATTTCGAAGAACCCTTACAGATAATTCTTACGAGTGTTAGAATTTGGAAACATTGTTTGCAATCAAAAATATAAATTTTCCTGCTTTTATCTATATGTAGTTCAAACATTGTCAAGAAGGGGTAATACGAACTAACATGGAGGAAATCTTGTTCAGATAGATCTTCAGTTTGACGATGTTTGCACACGACGTACGAGAACGGTAGTTGGTGTGCGTGGACGCCCTAGCGATACAATTGATAACTTCATAATTACCTGATTTTATCGACAATCATTAGCAGCACCTCCGTGCTATTATAGTCTGTTCGTACGTGGGCAACGCGTGCCTGGAAGGGTTCGATGGTTAAAATCGATCGCGCAGCCAGCGTCGTTAAGAGTTTTCGTGGCGGGTAATTAATGGCGAGCATATGGCTGCGCGAGGTGATTGAGAGTAATTCGGATCGGCGAGCTGGAAGTTCCGGCCGCTCATTAATATACGAGGTAACGAAGTGCCGTTTCGTGGCAATTCAGAGAGGCTGCTGGTGTGAATGTTGTGTCGAGGGATGAGTGACGTAGGTGAAGTCATCATTCCACTACTTGTCTGTGGGGGTTGCGTCTGTTTTATGTGTGAAATTACTCGATAAAAGCAAATTGATTCTCCATTAACGATACTATACAATGCAACAAGTAAAAGTAGAGTAATTTCCTTCGCCTTCCATTATAAAAACATTAAACAATCGTAAATTAAAACGACAAGAATTTAACATTATCGACATTTGTCCTTAACGAAATATTTGCAAATTTTTAATTTCGTTTATTCTTTTGCGTTAAAAAGTCACATTTTGTAATATTTTTCCCGTGACAAAGAGCGTGTTAAATAAACTACAAATTTCCTCCGAGCCCTTTCCGAAATATCAAAAACAATTCCAGTTCGAGAAAATAGAAAAAAAGGTTGAGGAACGCTTGAAAAATCGGCCAAGAATCACACAAATAAAGGATCTCTCTGTTACGGTTCCCGAAGGGTGCAACGGGAAAGGGATCGGACAGGAGGCGAAGAAGGAAACCGGGGAACGTCGTGAGTAAGCGTTTATGCAAAACGAGCGTAAACGTTCGTTTTGTTGGTTGAATTAGTCCGGCGCGGTCTCCGGAGGCGGTAGAGGGGACAGGGAGGCAGGATCAGCGTGCTCTTCTCGAGTTTCGGGGCCCAATCACGGGCCAGTCATTCCTGGGCCAGAGGGCCCACGGTTTCGGGCAACAGAAGGGTGATTTTTGCATGTCACGTGGCCAAACGGGCACGCACTGAATGCCCATCGTTAGGCACTCGTTGTGCTACGATGAGTCGGTTTCACGCAACGATACGCCCGGAGAACGCTCCACTTCGGCGCCCTTTTCGAGGGCTCCTATCGACGTGACTCGAGGGCGACCCAACGGTGTCCGCCCATTCGACGTGCAACGCGCTCCTTTCGAGATTCGACAGCCCGGAAAACGTGCTGTCGGCTGTGTACTCGGTGCAGGTACAAATTGGAGAAAAATTGGCGAAATAGGGTGAAGATCGAGCTAAGATTTCGGAGAAATTGCTTCGAAGGCGTGTCGTTACTTTTTACTGCACATTCTGGAATTGCAGGGAATAAAAAAGCAGAATTTACGTTTCCCTGATTACTCGTGCACTTAAGAAATGAAGTTCTAACGAAGGTTACCCATAGGATAATCCATTGACCGACTGTAAAAAGCCATCATGTAGATCCACTGATCGTATTACTCCGGCTTGTGAAAAAATTCTCTTTTTAAGAGGGTAGGAAAAAATAGCACTCTTAGAGAACTGGATTAAAGGTGCCTCGACAGAGATACAAATTGTGGAAAAATCGACGAAATGGGGTGAAGATTGAGCAAACCATTCCCAGAGCGTGTCGTTCGTTCTACTGCAAATTCTGGAATTGTAAGGTATAGAAAAGCAGAATTTACGTTTCCCCGATTACTCGTGCACTTAAGAAATAAACTTCTAAAAAGAAAAAAAAGGTTAGCCATAGGATAATCTATCGACCGACAGTAAAAAGCAATCGTGTAAATCCAACAACCGTGTTATTCAGGCTAAAAAAAAACTGACACTTTTTAAGAGAGCATTTCCTAACAAAAGCACCCCTACTATAGAACTAGGGTAAAAATTGGACTCGGATATATTTTTTACAGTCTCGAATCCCTATACCTCATGTTCGCGTTGGCGTTGCTCTCTTCAGCAATAATGGTGAAAAGTTGACCGACGCGATTTTACGAGAACCTCCTTGGAATAACGGTGAACAACAGCAACACTACCCTTCTGTCGCCCGAAAGTTTTTACGACATGACCCACATTTTTCGGCAACGAAAACGAGGGTATAGGTCTCTCTGTGTATTCCTTCGGCGGGCGCGCGCGCCATAAAAATGCAAGAACCGTACGATTTTTCTACCCCTCTGGTTAAAAATAGTCGAGAGAAAGGTGAAAAGAATGGAAGAAAGCGAGCCCTCGGTTACCGTTGCCAAAAAGTCACCGGGCACCGTTAGACCGTAGAAAGATAGCCCGGACACCCTCGTCCAATGTTTATACTGGCTCTCTCGGGGCTGACGCGTTCGTTTCGGGGAATATCGACGGTTTTACGACCGCTCCTAGAGAACGCAAAACAATCTCGGCCAGATAATCCAAGGATATTTGATGAACGACCGTAGAGAAAAAAAAAGGAAAGAAAGGATCCACTGCGAGGGAAGTCTGCGTGCGCTGAAGTTTAAAGCACCACGGTTTTGTCACTGGTTCTGGCTGAACTATGCTAGCCTAACTAAAGACAATGATATTTCAGGTCTAACGAATGCTGTTGTAACTTAATGTTGAATTGTACTTATTTTTTCATACGTATGTTTCAATTTTTTTTAAAAGGCGTAGAAACGTGGTAGCAATTATTTTAACAAATGAATAAATTCACAAAAGCCAAAGTTTTGATCAAATTTCATTGGAAAAATGTTTATTTTACATCAGAATTTAATATCTCTAAAATACAATCATTTTTAATTAGTTTCTTATTACTATATTTTTTGAATAACTTTTCTTAAGGGTTGCTAGCGTTACGGGACGAACTATTGCAATTCCACAGAAACTAACATCTCAAACACAGAGGATTATCTCCTAAAAATCGAATACGATGAAAAAACCATCCACAGAAAAATCCTAACGATTCTATACAATGTGTTTATTCCCCCAAGTTTCAAACCCCTCGAATTTTTTACCACCTTTTTTCAATCCCGATTCCCTCTTTCATTCCCCAAACGATAACTCTGCTGTTTCGCATTTTTTACGATTGTCCAGCCTCGTCTGGCCATCGTAAAGTGATTAGCAACGTCCTTGGATAATGGCGGACAATAGATAGTGTGAATGGGTCATAATCGATTCGATTGTCACAGGGGATCAGCTTGGTTTTCTCGGACCGGTCGTCCGCGATACCTGAAAACGCGCCTTTCCACGATAAGCAACAATTTCCGGTGTCGTTAAACGTGCCCTCCAGCACTGTCCTAAGCTGGATCTGCAATTAATGCACTTAACGACTTATCCTCCGAAATTTCGTCGTAAAGTGTTACAGATTCTTTTCCCCCGAGCGAGATTTTATTTTTTTACACAACCAGTGGGTGCCTGGTGTCCGGTAAAAATTCGTCGAACGACAGTGCTCATGACAGGAGCTGCGTTGACCTGCATTATATTCGAGCCTCGAAATCCTGTACCTGACTCGAGTCGACCGCTCTCACCTTATATTTCTCGTTTCTTTTCACACCCGTCGCCGTGTACGAGCAATTAGAGGCAGTAAAACGACAGAACAGAAAAAAAAAACGGATCTTGGAAAGTGTATACTTTTCTACAATACCGAGAGAACGTTGCTTCGAATGCATTTACCTATTCGTTTCAAAGATTTTCTTCTATTAGATTCTTCCTCGGTGTAGCGAGGATTTATTCAGATTACAGAATGTTTAAAACCACCTCTGTTTAGCGGTATGATCGTAAATAATATTCGAACCTACTCCCACGTATCGTAATAGAAAGCACAAATCAATCACGACGGCTCATCGCTCCATCGCTAAAGATACCATAAATCCTACGATCACCTCGCCACGTGTACTCACTTACACGTGAATGCCTTGGCGTCAAGATCTCGACGTAGGATTGCAAAACGATGGTATTAGAACTTTTCAGTAAAACTCTAATCTCGACGAATGTTTCCTTGATAGTTCGTACAGGTACCATTCTACAACTTGTATCCGAGTGAACAACTGCCCACGTCTCATTAATCGAACAAAAGGAGATAAAACGAATGCTACCAAGGGTAACTTCCGATGGAAATAAAAGGAGCGCGTAATTACGAAGCTCCACATTGAAGATCCTCGCGTATCGATTATTCTCGTTCACGGGTCCAGCGTGAAAAACAAAGGGGCGTGAAGGGTGTGGAGGAGAGAGAGAGAGAGAGAGAGACGGTCATCGAGAATATACATCCTGCGTCTGGACGCGGATGACGCAGCAACCGGCGAGCCGTCCTGTCGCGTCTTGATGAGCACGACGAGAGACATCGTCCGTCGATTCAAACTATCGATATCCGACCCCCACGACCCACGGTTCCGTGGATCTACACGAGCGGAACGCGATATACATGCTGCAGGTTCTGATTGCTCTCCACGGATGTGACAGATCTGCCTCGTTCGCCGCGGGACACGAATTTGTCGATACATCCACCGCGAAGGACGGGGAGGATATGACCATGAACGGCCGGTATCATCGACAGATCGCCGGATGTTCGTCGACCATCGCTAGACACACTCATTTGCTCGCTACGGCATGATGGCACAGGCCACAGGCTGAATTAAACGCGATCCGATCTGCGCGGATCGGGATGTATGTATGCATGGATGTTTCGTGGATACGCGATTAATGAGACGATTCGATGGTATTGTTGGTCGCTTGTTGCTGGATAGAATGGAATTTCTGGAATTTCATTGGACGTGACGAAGAGGAACTTTTATGGTGGATTTAGTCGACGTTGAGAGGCAGGTTTCATCCCTCTTGAGGAGCCAAATCGTTCTGAAGATTGGGAGAAACAGGGCTAGATTTTAGGAGTTTCTTTTTTGAGAACTACATATAGGTTGAAAGTGAATTAAACGTTTGGTTGCTAGAAGATAGATTTATTAATTAGACATTCCCGAATTTTTGCTAGAAAATATCAACTAGACGCGAAGAAGAGGAATTTTCTACTAATTTTATGAAAATAATCTTGAAACTTTAAACCACTCGACCCAGAAAATGCAGAAACTCGATATTTCGCCCCTCTAAATAAATCTAACCCTTTCAGGGGTTGATACATTATTCACAACAAAAAACTAACCTCGCCCTATAAATACCATCCCCACAATAGTCCCAGGCGACAAGTGTCTGGCAGAAGCTAGAGCACAGAGCGATCAGAGATGGTTGGAGGAGTCGTGGAGCGAGGCAAGCGTGGGACTTACCCTCCGACAGTCGACCGACTTTCATTTTTATTGACCGACGCGCGATCCGTCGATCTGGACTGGTAACAAAGACGCAAAGGGAGAAAAAGGAAGAAAAAAAAGGAGCGGAAAAAAGAAAGAGGAGCATCGTTGTTCGAGGTCGAGCTGAACTTTCTTACGAGAACTGAGCATAGGCGTTGCATTCTTCGCTGTATCTTTCTCTCCCCCTATTCGCCCCTAGCGACTACTCGCTCTCTTTTCTCTCCTCCCTGTGCGTTTCTTCCCTTTTTTCGGACCTGCCAACCGAAGCCGGGCTGCCACCTGCTGAGAAAAGTGCTCCGTGACCGTTCGACGGTTGCGTCAGGGCCAGGCACAGTTATTTGCATCATCCATCAGCCACGGTGGAAGGGAAACGGAGCGACGAGGTCGTGGTGGTCGCCGGGGACACCGGAGAAATAAGAGAGACGAGAGAGAGAGAAAGAGGACCGCTCCCGATTCCCCGGGGGGATTCGCCCGCATTGTTGCTCCTCTCGGTGATATTTTATTGGGTTTATGACGTCATTAATCTGATCGCGAGCTCCGCCCACAAGCTAAATCGTGACGCATCTGAAAGCTACGGTGGACACTCGCGTCTACCTGTGGCCCGTCATCTTGGGAATTTTCGGCTCGCCGAGCGCCGCTGCAGATTTCGAACCAGATATATAACCCCGAATACGTAAATTATCCGGTTTATGGGCCTCCTCTTCGGTGTACTCCTTTCTTTCGCGCCACTCCACCAACCAGCGATCCTGTTCTTCTTCTTCCCCTCCTTTTTCTCCTGCTTGCTCTCTGGGGCTGAGATACTTTTTTTCGGGGAACGAAATTGTGGGTGGATTCATAGCGCACCATGACGACAAGCAGGAAGAATGGAAATGAAATTTTGCTGCTCTTCTTCTGCTTGATTTCTGGGGCTGCGATACTTTTTCTCAAGGTAGAGAAAGAAATTGTGGGTGGACTATGACGAAATTTTTCATCTCACAACACTGAAAGATTTTCCTAAAATCAGTAACCTCGTTTCGACGTAAAACTTCCGTGGCATTTATCAGCAGCTTGTCTCATATCTCGAACGGGCAACTTTAGAGAGCACGATCGAGCGTGAAACGAACGAGACGTCAAACAACGCGGCTCTCCTAATGGCCGCGGCCGCTACGTTTCCTGGTTAACTAAATTATTTGTACTTTCACGTTAGAAACGGCGTGACAGGAATGCGGCGGCACGCTTAACCAGGGCCAAAAAACTCTTTTCACCTCGAGCAGTCGCGACGGGCACAAACCGACGCTGATTGCCTGACAAGGGACGGTTGGATAGTTGCACGCGACGTTTCGTAAAATCCCGTGTAGTTTCTCGTCGACACTATGTCATCGTGGCGAGAGCGAACGCGCCGCGTTCACCGCGGTTACAAAAGGGTGTCGCGGGGGCAGAGAGGAGTGTCGCGTGTGTACGTGCTACACACTCGGCACCATTCAGCTCGAGTCCAGCGCCGTTTGACCGATCACAATACGAAATTAAGATAGCGATCGACACCCCGGTATCGAGCCTGACAGCAACGGGCGAAAATAAATAAACGGCCGATAAATCGCGTTGCGAAACGTCGCCCCGGGGACACCCCGCAGATCCCATCGGCTGAAACAAGCGCATTCAAGAGCGTGCCCTAGCCGGGAGAGATAGATTGTCGTTAGAGGGACCGATGGAAGTACGGATTCAACGGATCGTTCTGCTTTGAAAGCAACAATATTGTCGTTTATAGCGAACTCGAGGTATAAACATAAAGATAGAAATTGTGGACACGGTAAGAGAGCAACGATGAAGGTACTAGAGGGTGTTAGGATGGATTGTACGTTCGGTAAATTCTACCTTTCCGAGCAATAGTGTTTTACGATGTTAATCTTAGAATGTGTAAGCTGTTGGAATGTTTAATTTTTCGTTTGATCCATTTGCAGATTAACTTATTTCGCATGTTATTGAATATGCGCACCGAGATTAAGGTATCAATGCCAAATTTACATTTTTCTGAATTAATTTGAAGAAGTACCGACTGGTTAATGGACAGGATATCTAATTCGATTATTTGTAAAATTATTTCTAATGTAACGGCCTGTACAAGTTACTTTATGAAAGAAACTAAAATTTCAGATTTTCTGGACACTTTTTAACTCTCACCTGTGTTTCCTAAGGTTAACCTCCCTTTTTACTAATTGTACGATAATAATTGTACAATAATGGCCTACTAATATGTAGATTTTAAGTGGGTAAAACACTCCATTAATTTTCCAAAAATTTATAATCTTCGAGCTACACCCTTCTTGCTACAGAGTCTTCAGTTGACCGAAGAAACCTCGAGAAATAAACGGAAAGACAGAAAGTGTGAACGTAGTAAGGGAGTAAAGAGGAAGATAAGAACGTTGAAGTGTCTCGCAAGAAGGGTAGGAATTTTTTGGCCGACTCCCACGGGCCGTCGTTTTCAACGATGAAATAAATCTTCCGGCTGAAGAACGACTGTCAGCCCTCGGTCTCCCTATGCTAGATCCGCGCCCGAGAAGACGTTACGCCCTCGATGATCGATCGACGTTTCGATTCTTCGCGAGGAAAACCGACGATCCGTTCCCTCTTCTTCTTCTTCTTCTTCTTCTACCACTCGTCTCCTTCCCCCTCTGTTCCTCCTGCTTTTGCCGTGGTGCTCGTGTGCGCGCCTCTGAATCAGCAAATCCTTTGATATCGTTGTGAGGCTGGCGGCAGCTGCCGTAGCCGATCCTCGCGCATTATTTCGTGCCCGGGGCCTGCGCAACGCCGGCGTGAATGCCTGCTATATACGAGCAGCATGCATGTAGACATCAGATACGCTCAGTATAATATAACTTTTGCCCGCTAAGATACTTGACGCCGCATACCTTCCGCGAGCAACGGATGCCCGGCGTGCCTGAGAACCGGCAAAAACATATCGGTGTCCCTCGAAAATATTATTTCAGACGGAGGAACCCGCGAGCCCTCGAAAAAGAGATCGTGACGGAGAGGAACGCTCGGGGACCGTCCTCCATTAGCCTCCGGAGTGTGAAGTGTTTTCCCAAGTGTAATTGAGATTAATTGCTACCTTCTTGATCGAATTATTCATTTTCTATGCTTACAGAGTGTGTCTTACATTCGATGCACAGGGAATTTCGTTTGTTCCTATGCAGCGTCGATTTACCGATAAAGGACACCGAGTTAATATATATTTTTTTCTTTAAGAAATAAGTAACCTAATTTTGTTCAAAAATTCTTTATTCTAATTTTTATATTTTGTCACCATAGAGACAAAGATGACACTTTCCTTATTTGGAAATAGGAAGATTAAGAATGCGGAGCATGATACATTTTTTTAATTGGAGGACACTTTTGACAGGGTCACTGTCAGTGCTAGAAACGTTTGTAGGATCAAGACATGACTTTCATAATTGAAACGGTTGATTGCTGAAAAATCTACATTAGAAGGTTTTCAGAAGGGATACAGAACAGCTGAAACGTCTCATAGGAGGAGATAATACCAGGATACGATTCGGTCGATTAGATCGTTTTATACGGCACCGACCTGCGACCCGAATCGCTCTGAAAGACTCTCGAGATACTTTCTAAACAAATAATTATCGCAGCGAAAGGCTACGTCACACCGCTAATCAATCGATCCGCGAATAATGCTGGTATGGCATTTAAGAGACCGTCTCGTAATCAGTTTTATATCGCAGATCCCTGTAATGAAAGATTATAGATAATGCGGGAAAATTCCGAAACTAGTTTAACCATCAATTTTTCATCTCCTACGAGCGTAGCGTAAATTCATTACGAATAACAATAGATAAACACTTGTCGTTAACCCTTTAACTACAGCACGCTTTAAGAGCAAACTGTGCTGTGAGAAAAATGTAAAATTTTGAAGAAAAAAAATGGAATTGAATAGCTCTGACACACAAAATTACCCTCGTGTCACAGGGTCACGATACCAAAAAAATTCGTAACGAATCCATGCACGAGCAACTAGCCCCAAAAACTCACGTCTGCGCAAGTGCGAGCAATCACAGCTCGAAACAAAGGGAGTTTTCCACGATTGGTCCGGTTGCCTATGTTCAGAACAGCGCTTCACCCTGCGGGCTACAGGCACGGACGCGTACGATACATCGTCGTCGAAAGTATCTTTTACAGCGCAGCACGAGCGGTGTACGGGTCCGTGAGCAGGCAGCACACTTCTCACGGATCCGAAGTAGTATACGTAGACAGTCGCCCCCGGTACGACCCCGGAACGTACGATTCGTATTGTGCGCGATCGCGGAACGAACGATCGCTACACGATCTCCCGCTGCTAGATCGCCAGATCGCCGATCCGCCGGTACAGCGATCTATTGATCGCGAACAACGCTCGGCACACACGGGGCACCGGCGGCTATCTTACGGCTGCATCGATATGACTACGTTTCCATCGATGCGGAAGTAACCGAGTCGAAAAACGCACACACGATGCACGCGCGTCGCCTCGCCTCGCCGCGCCTCGAGACGATCGAGGGGCCTCAAGACTATCGCGGCGGAGAGACCGCAGAGGAAACAAACGTAATTGGCATTCTCTCCTCGGATCAGGGAACGCTCGATCGGTCGTAACCAGCCGGTGCGATATGCCCGATGGAAATGAAATTTCGCCGATTAAAGTGGCCGCCTGCTGCTGTGTTCCTAAACGCAGGGAAAACATGAAACGTGCTTACACCGGTCTAATGATCGATTAAGTGGATTATGTCGGTTTGTGCGGAATACGTTGGTTGGATCAAGAAGGGAATCTATTAATTGAGGAATTTGTTCGTAAGGAAGCACCAAAGTCGACGACCCTTTAAGGAAATTGTTCCTTCTGATAGTTAGGGTTCTGTGTATCCTCGTTTGTGAGTACTCAGGTTCTTGATAAAGGTAGCGAAGTTTAGAGAGAACTGATAGTTTTTGGATGGATTCATTTATCTGTTTCAACAGTAGAGTTATTCTGTATAAAAAAGCGACCAATAGAAAATAGAGACCATATTTATGGTCTTGATTCACAATTGAGACAAATTCCGAGAACTGTAGTGATACTTAGAATCTCAACGATATATCCTCAATATCAAATACGCACCTAAACGAAAAAGGATCATCGAAATTCGTAAAGTGAGAGATTCAACTGAAACGAATTCGAATAATCTTCGAAAGCTTCAAAGATTTTCACTTAAGAATTCAAGGATACATCCTTCGGATACACCAAGGATCCAGGTATACACGAAGAAACCCACACCGAAGCAAGGATGCAGCTGAAGTTGTGAAGGATCGCGAAATTCAGCTCGCAGGCCGGTCACGTTTCCCAGTGAACGCAACCGGAATTTTTTCCCATTATCCTCGGTGTGTCTCGATCCAGACGAAATCGATCCTCGCCTCATTATCCTTTACGTAAGCATGCATCCAGGCATGCGGTATAATTAAAATTGGACATCGTGTGGGGAGTGGCGTATTACATCATATCTCAATCTCGATCATTTTCAACTGCAGAACGCTTTACATACATATCCAACCCGCTAGACTGGATAAACGATTTCACTGAATTATCCCTGGAATCTAACTTCATCAGCCTCGCCCTAATAATCTCGCTCTCAGCTTCTGAGGTTCGATTAAACGGGGGGGAAAAACACGGTGGAAGAAACGATCGGTCAAAGGTGTCGACGGGTAAAAAGGATGAGAAAAGGAGAAGGCACGACATCGCGGGAGGACCTGTTGACTTAGGCGAGGGGATAATACCAGGCGGAGAAAGGTCCTGACACAAAAGGAGGGTGGTGGATTCGTGCCAAGATCGTCTACTCCTTCCTCCATCTTCTTGTTCCGCCGCTTGCGTTTTCTTAAGTTCCTCTTTTCTCTTGGTTGGTTTCGTTGAAACGGTGCGCGGCGCGCGGCTGTTTGCCCCGGATAAACAGAGAGCGAAAGGATCGGCGTTGGTGAAAGAGCTGTGGTCTAATTGCAGAAGATTCCTGACGATCGCTTTTTCGAGACGTGCTCGGTATTGCTAGGAATTTGTTTGCCAAGTAACTTAACACACGGCTAAACATAGATCTCGAGTCTATTTTATACGTGACCGTTTTCTCCGTAGAATTGCCTTTATTTCGATCACGTTCGAATCGCTACAACTGCTCTGCATCTCGTTTTCCTACGGGGAAACTGCACGCGATAATTAGAGATTCCTATTAGCGCTATTCAAGATCACGGTTATCGTGAGATCATCTGCGTGTTTAATACCGAAAGGATTACATACATTGTAACATACTCAAAATTCAATTTACGTCCTGGCTGACGTAACTGGAATATCCCTTCTTTGTTCACTTTTTTCTCAGTGATGAATTCATCAGTTGCGTGCGAAGATGAAAAAGATAACAGTGACGTGAATAATTTCGCGCGCAACAACTATTAACAGAGCCTGTATGATAATAAATATCCCATTTCTAAATAGCATTACAGCTTCTTCTTCTTCTCCTTCTTCTGCTGCTGCTTCTTCTATCGTGAATAAAAAACGAAAAATGACCACGAAAGAGAAGAGGGCGAGCCTAAGGTTAATGAGTTTGCTACTGCCTGTCACGAATAAAGGTACACAGGCGAGGGTTCGGTGTTTCACCCGATGAAATAGCTACGTATAGAGCTCGTGGGTTATAGCAGCCGGCACATACGTGGTTTCCGGAATGCATCCCCATTGGTCGCGCACGAATTACCCGCTGGAAGGGGGCAAAGAGCAAACCGCTCGCCGGCAAGATGGCGCCTGTTCTAAATTCAAAACAAGACGCTGCTTAGCATATACATATCCCGGGCTCAGCCGCGGCCTGCACGCTATGACATTCGCAATTCAAATCCGTACATTTCTATTACCATTTTAATTCAAGGGCACTCGGTCGCGACGCGCGCATCAGCCCCAACCGGCCTCCCTATTGGAGGACCGACGTCTCCGGAATATTGGTGGAATTCTCGTCACTTCCGGTCGTTGAAATTGCAGTCAAAATATGGACAATTTTGGGATACTTTGGTAACCCCAAAGATGCAATATTTGGAAAAATCTTTATTCGGTAAATATGAATTTTGTTGATGAAACATTTGAAGGAAGATTAATTTGACTAATTTTCTAAACAATCTGATGTAGATGAAGAAAATAATGAAAATAAGCACGAAGGAGTTTAATTTAATATTTTGGTCACTTAACCCTTTCAATTATTTTTTTCAAGAATTTCATATTTATCTGATCATCGCCTCTGTGATGGATACTAAATTGAGATGAAATTTCATACGACTACCCAAGTGGAACGTACATATGTGATCTACTGGTCACGAAAGGGTTAACGCAAGGTATCACACTGTGAGAATAATTCTTTCAAGCAACAGACACCCTACTATGCAAAGTGAAATATAAGCTGGCAGTTATATTTGTTTAGAGCAAGTTTTACAGCTGAATCCTGTTATTACGGCGCAATTTTGACGGTAAGAGATTATACGGTAAAAGGAGAATTGACTCTGCTGCGGCAAAACGCAAATTAAACGTAGGTGGAACCGAATGGCGAACGATACTTCTCTCCTTCGTACCCCGAGGCTAATCCTATTTCGATCGTCTAAGACGAGAAAATGATAGAAATTGTTCAGGTTCACCAGCACAGTTTTATACATTCACCGGCCATATAAGTCGCGGTTTTATGGCTTTCCGTTTAGTGTCGATCAACCGAGATCTCCTCCATTATTCATCCGCTCGAAGTGAAGCGAAGTTCTCGTCGATTTGTTCTGCAATCACGGACTCGTGCTGGATCATCGTCCACAGTCTATCAGACATTCCGAAATCGTACCGCGCGTTTATCCAATTAAATACGCTTCTCGAATTAAAATCTCGGTGCCGCCCTTTCGAAGTTCAACTATCATTAGAACTCCTACAGCGATCATAACCTGGCACAGTTTTTCTCCTTTTTCCTCCTTTTTTCCTTTCTTCTCATATCTCTCTCTCTCTCTCTCTCTCTCTGGAGAAAACGTTCTCGACGGTTGGTTCTCCACCCGTGGTGCGTGGTGCAATCGAATCGTAACGCGTGTCACGCACCGTACAACCCTTTAATACCGCTCGTTATGAACCGTGGCTCACCCATTTCGCTCGATGGTATAATAAAACCGGAAATTTTATGAAGATAAGACGTTTAACGCGGCTCGAAACCACCGCGGACAATCTGTTTTACGTTCAACTTTTACCGGGGAAAATTGCCGCGTAATTCCCAATGGTGGAACCGAGAGCACGATCGGCTCGATCGTCGATAATCGTCTCGTTAGATCTGCCCTGAGAATGAAAACGCGCCGATCGAACATCTGGCGAAAAACCCCTTTGGACGCGGGGCCCCGGATTTGTATCGACGAAAACTGACTCGTTCCCGCGAATTTATGTGCGCCGTCAGATTAAGGGACGTCCCTTTTCTCCTCTTCTCTTCCTTTCTCGGGGGCGCCCGACCATTGTGCCACTTCCGTGTACTCGGTTACGCATAACGAGATCCTCAGGATTTCACGGGACCTCGACGACGACGTGTCGCTGTTCCGTATTAATGACACCGGCCAAAAAAGATTTTCCGAACAGATGTTCCTCGTGCCACTCCTTTCCAACGCTGAAAACGACCGCTTGCTTTCTTCATCTGATAATCTCTCCACTATCGATCACCTGACGTGTGATCATCGTTTTGTGTACAGCTTGTTATTCGTTTACCTTGTTGCAACTTTGTTATTGCGTTGATCGATGTAACACACGCAGGAATCACACGCAAACATCGCTGTATCATGTTAATTACATACTCGACGTACTCTTTCTTTTTTTTAGCACGATAATTAGCGAATCTCGCACGACACGTTTACTATCGTTTTAAAGAGCGTTTGTTATTGTCGTGGCGGCCACTTAAACGAGCGTAATTACCTTCTGTTCCGCCATGGGAGCGTACTGACGTAACCAGAGCGTGATTGACGCGGCCTCAAACGCGTCGACCGCGTGTTTTTCCGCGGTCACGATTTCCACGATTCCCAAGATCGCTTAGATACAGTTTCGATAGAGGAGGATTGTTCGAATTTTGTCCTGGGTGTGGTATCGGCGAGAGGAGAGAGAGAGAGAGAGAGAGAGAAGGACCGTTCGGTTAATTGCGGGCATTGAGGAAGCTCGAAGGGCACACGTTGCCCGCACGAGGGTTGATCGTCGCGATTAATCATGGCTGCCGGTCACAATCGGCCACAATCTATATCTCGCATGCACGCGGACCGACCTGAGCTTGCTCTTAAACCGTTTGGCCTCTTCGCTTATTAAAGACATTCAGGTCGGTACCAGTAGTCGACCCGGCGTCGATTCATAACAAGAAATTAACAAGCTCGTGATGAATGGCTGGCTCGATGCATCTGAACGGATATTCCGAACCGAGACTCGTATGTGTAAGCACACTTTGAGGAATTGAGGCAAATTTTTTTTAGAAAATATAGACAAATAGCAGGCAGTGTGTGATTTTTTGTAATTTTTCAAGGTAGCAAAAATGCTTTTTTAAATTACGTCTCGTAGATCGAAAAAATTCCGGTAACTCTAAAATCTCGAAAAAAATGACCTTAAGAAAGGTGTTCTATTAATCATAATACACTTTTCTACTGCTAAAAAGCGGCAACGATATTTCACGTCCAACAGACAAACGAATCACCCGCTATACTCGTATAAACAGTGTTCGAGAAAAATGATTACAACTTCTAAGAATATCCGTTACATTATTAATAACACCTCCGTTCGACGAATAATCAAACGCAACAGTACTCGCGATAAATCAAACATTGACACCGAACACTCCACCGTTCGGAAAGTAGCTCGCACTCCCGTACAATACAACAACAGCCTGACAAAAGATCGACACCCACGCAACCTTCGGTCCAACAGGTCCCGAAAAGTCGTTCTGGTAGACCCAGATAAATCGGGCCCCGTTAGGCGTCACGACCGATCGAGACGGCCATGCAGGGTGATAATTCATCGACACTAACCGAGGTGACGTTCTCGATTCGTCTTCTAGCGGTTTCCTTTCTTCAGATCCCGCGATCCAAGAAAGAAAGAGAGAAAGACAGAACACAGCGGCGACGGTAGACAATGGTCGAACCGAAAAGAGGAGGAGACACATTGAAAAATCTCGAGACGGAAGAAGAACGATCAAGGAGCACTCGAAGGTGCCACTCGGCGTATTCAGGGAAACCAAAACATCCATTCTCAGAGTGGCCCGGGGACAATGACGACCCCGTTGGCCCATGGTCGACAATAGAGTCAGCGCAGCGCCACTGAAAGAGAGATCTGTCGGGAGTATCGAGCGGAGAACGGTCCAGATCGAAGATAAATTTCGCATTTGTAAAAGATCGCGTGCAACGTGCTGCCGCAAAGTAAACGGAAGGAGGATCCACCGAAATCGTGCAGTCGTTGATTTTTCTACCCGAGCACAATGAAACACGACCGACGCTCCTTTTTACATGGGTAATTGTCGCGTTCGCTGGACAATCATCTCACGGCGCTGTGTCCATCGTTGGTCGTCTTTCACGCGGTCGGACAAACGAGGAACGAATAGAGAGGATCCAGTGGTAGACGAAGCATGAACCTCGAGTGGCGATACGTTTCTGCACCTGAGCTCGGGCTTGCAGGCTAGCCAGGGTAGCCGGGACAAAATATTATTTCGAGCGCGGAGGCATATAAGTACGAGCTGGTCGGAGCGTGTATTATCCGCGGCGCGATGTTGCGATAATATTTTCTCTGGAAATAAAGGCCACTTACGATGCACTTGCGCCGCGCCGTGTGTGGTCCGTGCATGTTGTAGATTCGCTGGGACGAAGAGAGAGATGGTCTGAGTAATCTTGATAATTAAAGGGTTTCTTGGTAGAATGTTGCAAGTGTGAAATTTTCAGAAACTTGGATGATAGCGTTACGATGTTGGAGATACCGTTGTGCGTAATTTAGGAACGGAAATGGTAAAATTGTGAAACTGCAGAAACTTCATTTTTCAGTGGGGAAGTAAAATTATCTTTGCGTTGATTTTTTAATATAAATCTACAATAGAAGGCGATTTATGGTGTTCTTTTGTCCCGAAGAATCTTGCAGTTTCGCAATTTAACCATTGGAACGACCGGTATCTGGTAATTATTGAAACGCGGTAGGTGTCGATTATTCCTCAATTTCTAGGTGTAACGATGACGCGTTACCATTGCACGTAACCGTGTTACACCATGACGCATACATAAATAACAAGAATAATTTCGATCTAATCTCGATCATCTGATGCCTCCCGGTTCAACCGGTTTTCCCTGAGTAATCCTACTAATCGTCTCATTGGAATTCACGTCTTCCATCTCAGATACGTTTAAGATTACACTACCATTATCCTCCAGCGGAGAGGAAAAAAAAAGAAAAAAGAAAAAAGAACAAATCGATTATCAAGAAGAAATGCAACGCTTCCAATAATCCCAAGTGGCGACTACGTAACGCAAATAGGAGAAGAGACGAGGTTAATGGGAGAACGCGCTCAGCCGAGGCGTGGAAAACCAGAAGAGCTAGAAAAGCGAGACGTTCGAAATGAGAAGAAAAAAAATTCCGTGGTTACAGGGGAATTCCCCACAGCTCATCGCTGGCGATTCTATCTGCGATGATCAGCGGTCCAATTACCGTCAGCTCGTTACGATTTTCACAGCGGCTAGGAGGCCGTTAGCTAGGCAAATTGGCGCGATCAGTCTTTTCGCGAAATCGTAGCAAATTCCACCTGCTAGTGTCGACACGGTATGAAACAGTCTGAGGTTGATTGGCGGTCGACCAATGGACGATGGAAAACCAGCAACGAGAGTGAAGAGGAGACGGATTGGAAAAGTCAATCAGTCAGCCAATCAGACCATTCCCAGTGCACGCGTGAAACTTGCCGCGAAATAACCTGCGTAGAGCGAGCGTACCAGCCGTTGCGATGTTAATTGGAATTACACATGTGTGGTCACACGCGAATGCCTGATCTTGAGAGGCGTCCTGACCAGCCTGGGCATGATGTACACGCTCTGTACCGCGCCATCCAGCTGAACAGACAAGGACGAGTCGTCCTCTCACTTGAAAGATCATCCTCGGCCAGGATACACCGTTCAGATGGTTCCTTCTACGATTCAGATGCAACGCGCCGCGCTACCTTGTGAGACGGAGAATCGTGATGGATCGAGAAGGCTGTTGAAGGTTGCTGGCTTTTGTGCATTTCGGGAGTCTGAGATACCGAAGATGATAGATGCGTTTGGTTCACTTTTTAACCCCTTAAACGTGTGAACATTTTTCTCAACTTGATGTATTTTTTTTTATTATTCTCTAGGTGCGTAGAAATAAGTTGCTCGTTACTTATACTTAAATGAGCAGATAAAGTTAAATAAATCGAACGAATAACTGTGAAAGGGTTAAAATCTCAGATCAGCTCAGAAATACAAGCTCAGCCTGCTGCAAACTTCTGTCACGCCTAAATTTCGCTCGAAACGTCTGGAATTCTTAAAAAAAGTTGCGCTAAAAAAACTTGACATCAATTGTGACACATAATTCCTGGATTATCATACGTATCGCTTTAATTTGATATTCAGGAATTCACCGTGCAACCAGGAAGGAACGATTTAACAATAAGTTACTCGTGTGTGTGTGTGTGTGTATCTAGTAAAGATCGAAAATCTCGAGATTCCACGGTGGCGCACCTAGATCCTTAAAAACTCGGTTAGCAGAGACACGGGGAGGCTAACGAGCGGTGAGTCAGAGGCCGTCGCAGCAGGAGAAAAGGTCTCGCGAGCGGTGAACGCATTAATCGTCGTCCTTAATTGGGCCACGTCGTTAGGAAAGGAGCGCGACGAAACTGGATATCGCGTAATTGATCGCGGAGAGCACGATTGCGCCGTACAGGGAAGACGAGCGCAAGGTCGACGACGACGGCGACGACGACGACGACGCGTTCGTATGTAACGTGCACGCTTGTACCTCCGTGTGTCGCAATTACTCCCACGTCACCACGCATTAAAATCTCCGCCGCGAGGATCAACGCCGAGGACGTACACTGGGGAGAGAGCAGCAACGCCGCTATTTCGGGATTCTTCTCGAACCACGTCGCGCTGAATCGCGTTCAACGGAAGAACGGGTTCGTTACTAATCGTGCACTTTGCAATTATAATGAAGCGATCGACACGGGTTAGAAAAATCGTTGGAATCTTGTGATAAATTTCGTTCACCCAAATCGATCAGATTTTTTGTACTCTGGTCAATTATCATATCGTTGCGAGTGCGTAGTGGATTTTTCTGTGAGATTGGTTGAGAAAATTGGTAGATTTAATATTCACTATGCTTGTCTGCAAGTAACTTTAATAAAAATGTTGATTTTTTTTATGGATCTTTGTCTTCTTTCACAATTTCTATTTTAGCTTAAGGGTTTAAGTCCGTAGATGAAGTATTATTATTAATTAGATGAAATAAAAAATTAAGAAGATTGAAAAGATGGGAGAAAACGTGGAAAAAATGCAATGCTTGCATGGTGGAAGTAAAGAACAGGTCATACGTCGACTTTTAGTGAGCGAGTGTGAAGCTTGGAAATCTATGAGAAGATAACTCGTCTTGTCCAATTAACAAGTTAATAGAAGTATCCAATAGGACTTTTGAAACTGTGAAGACACGTGCCGTGACTGTGCCATATAATTTGTAAATCGTAAATTCCTAATTGTACGTAGTATTACCCGTCGTAAAAGTGTTTTCTCTCTATGTTGCATCGTGTCTATTAAAATATCTTCAAACAAAAGCAATAACGGTATAGACAAAAACAGAATTGTATGATTACTTCAAATTTCCTCACGAAATACAAAGATGAAAATTTCAATCTCAAAACGTTACATATGTTACAGAATAAAAATTATTTACTTAAAATTCGGCTCGAATTAAAGTAATTTTTTTTTCTTTTCAATTATGAACAGAGATAATGTCAAGTTAAGTTTTTCCTAAATTTCCCTACGAATTTTCCCGACAACCCAATGATAAAACACGCGATCTCGAGCAGGCATCTTTCACGAGAGCCTCAGAGCAGATCGCGATTCGCGGCTCGGCGACCTTTCGCGGCTGGTCGACGGATGCGCGAACAACCGTGCGTAAGAACGGCTGCGCCTGCTGGAAAATAATTATGAAAACGCGGCGGAACGGAGGAGAGAATAGGGTAGAGGCGCGACTTTCCACGATCGAGGGTAACCTTAATGTCCCGACCGGTTACATAAACTAGCGCCTATAGGTAGCGGCGCGCGCGCGTGCACTTGGATGAGCACTCCGGTGATGAAATCCTGTGACAGGCAGCCGCGATACCGTCCAAGTGGTCTTGTATCACCGGATGATCTTGAACTAACACCTTTCAGGGCATATTCCGCCATTTATTACGGACATGAGGTGTTCCAATAATTGCGCAAACGCCACGAGATTGCCTGCATACGTAAGTCACCGGTAATCGCGCTTGCCTTCCTCTCCTCTCCTCACCTCTCCTCTTCCTTCTCTCTCTCTCTCTCTATTTTATCACTTCGTTCACCTACTTCTCTCTCTCTCTCTGTCTCTTTCATGTTTGTCTGCGTTAGGAAACGCGTCTCCGGCGATGTACGCGCTTCTATTTGCTCGACCGTGGTGGTAGCCACATACAGGTAGTAGGAGTATAGATGAAAAAGGACGAGCGACGACGACGATGAGCGGAGGAAAAAACGCTCCGCAACAGCCGATACTCTTGCTAGCGCTTGTCATTTCCAAACGGACGAATAGCACGCTCGTGTCTATCATGGTTAACGCGACTATAAATTATTCGAATAGGTCTATCACGCGGTGTACATCGCGGTGGTGGTGACCTCCTCGGAGTACTGCTTCAGAAGAGAGACACACACGCCAGTTCTCTCTATTCGATGGGAATCGATGGGGAATAGAGAAGGTGTACAGAGATAGACGAACGACGATGGGGAAGATGGGAATCGACGTAAGGATCGACAACGATCGAGCGTGAACCAATCGTTCGGTCCGTTTGCTTTCCAGGATTCTAGATTTCCACACGGCGATACCCTCGCTGCTTGATTCCTGATGACCAGTAAACGTTGCCGCCGACAGTCGCCAAGCGTATGTACGTGTATGCGGGGGAGGTGTATTGTTGCCGCGACGACGACAACAACGACGACGTTAATGAGCTTCTCGGAAAATCGTCTTCTATTCTACGTTTCTGCATACAGGTGCATACAGCGAGCTCGCGAGAGAGTTTATCCCTGTAATCACTATTATTAATAACGATCGACGGTATCGATAAACTCGCGCGCGCTCGCGAGCTCGCGAGAGAGTTTATCCCTGTAATCACTATTATTAATAACGATCGACGGTATCGATATTATTGCGGACAACCGCGGCTCGATAAGGTCACGCGCGTTTACGTAACGAGTGCTCGTCGTCGTTGTTCGATTATTGTTGCTCGTTGGACGGTTGGTTCGACCACTTCTAGAGTCGAGTCTCGCGCGAACACCGGCGTGCCGCTCTTCTTCCCCGGGAATTCTTGGCCCCGCGAGGTCAGGAACGGTCCGCAAGGGGAATCCGGTTGCGAATTCGCGCGCCATCGGTTCCGTGCGAATCCGTAGCGAGGTATAATTCAGTGAGGTTGACTCTTGAATGGAGCAAGCTTCGTGTAAAAGGGCTCGCGACCACGACGACCACGTCGCCGCCGACCACGGGACGACACGACCCGCGCGAGACCGACTGAATGGCCGGCACTATATTCGTACGCGTGTAAAAAATCGAATTTATCGATGTGGAATGCAGGTAGATATAAACAATCGGGGTGATGTCGGAGGCGCGTGCGTTCTCTGCGACCACAATGGCGGCAAGTAGCGGCGTCGAAGGTGAAACAATTGACCCGTTGATTAAGGAAATTCTTTCCGACCGGCGATGCTTGATCCAAGGACTATAATTGCCCGATCACGCAACGTCCCGAGCGTTTGTTGCCGGGGAAATTGTTACATCGGTGGCTCGGTTCACTTAAATGGACATCAACACGAACGGTGCTTCGGAAACGGCCTTTTAACGATCTCATTGTGAATAACGGATCGATTTATACCGTGGATGCGTTTTCAATTAAATATCGCCCGGGGAATTCGTTTTGTTTCGTGCTAACGGTGTTAGTTGCTGACCGGAATCACGATGAGTATATACGTATGTGGGGAAACTGTAGTTTGTAGACGTTTTCAAGAGAATTAGTTAAAAATCAAAGGTTCGACGAAAGGGTGCAAGTCCCTGGAGATTTATTAACTGGCCTTTTATGCTGCTCGTAATTGACGTTACAATGTTGCATGAAAAATAACACACTACCCTTGAGCAAATTAATGTTTCGGTAGTACGGTAGTGGTATTTTATCTCTTCAGGGACGAACTTTTTTATGTTCGGAGAAATGCTTTAATTTATTACCTGATTTAATTAAATTTCATACCAATGTGCCTATCGTTATGCATCTACATGTTACTGCCAATGTATACTCTGCGTAAGCAAAGTTAATTATTACTTTATGTTCATTATAGATCCGAAATTTTGAGACCACTTGCCACTTCATGTAATACTACAAGCGCCGATAGATTTGACTAATAAAAAATTCTTGTGCACCTTGCAATACGCAACGGTTCCAAACTTCACACCTCCACACAAACTTTGTAATATCAAAAACACTTGAAACACCATTTCGACGAGGAGTCGTGTATAAAAAAATGGCGATCCACGGAGTAGAAGCGTGTCATCCAACGAGAGATCGGGTCGCAAGGCGAACGAGTAGCGGCGATTTTTCCTGGTGATCCGCGATCGAGGCCACGGGTAGAGGGAGCGGGAGCGTAAAATTCACGAGCGTTACCTTTATCGTCCCGCGGACATTCTCACGTTGTTGCTGGCAGCGCGGGGCTTATGCGAGCGTAGAGCATCGGCGCGTGTGGGCGCTACTTTACGACGGAAAGCCGAGCAACGCCGATCGTTTTACGCGAAAACGACTTTTTGCTGTGTCGAGCCGTGCGTGCGGTCGTCCCATTCGCCTCCGTAATAACGAGCCAGGATGCCCTGAACGTAAGTCCGGTCCGGGATCAAGCGTACGGAAGCTGCTCGGAGGATTATTGCTGCGGGACTATTGTGTCGCTGGGGGAATACCCGCGCGAGAACCAGCGGATCGTTTCGAGCTCCGTATCGAATCGACTCGGCCCTGTTAATTTTCAATTAACATTCCGCCACGAATTTTTTCGCGGTCGTCTTAATGTATTACCGATTGGATAATAACACGTTGCGAGAGTTAATTAAGCCTGATCGACGAGCAGGTCCTCCGGAGAATATGGGATTATGGGTTACCGTCTGTGCAAACACTTTATGAATCGACCAGAGTTGTTCGAGGAAACGGGGTAAGATTAATAGAAGTAATTGTGAAAGGGTTGTAGAGTTAGAAATGTCAGACTCTTTTAATGAGTCTGGGTGAGAGCTTCTCCTCTCGAATATGAAATAAAGACTAATATCTGAATGAAAATTTCGGGTTCGAAACTAAGGGTTCGATTAAGCGCCAATCAAGATGAACGTGACTGTATATTTGCAAAAGAGTTTGCAAACATGTTAATAAAATAAAAAATGTCTCTCGATAAAAAAAGTGAAAGGTGGTTCAAAAAATGTGACGTGAATACAATCCCTCCCTTTCTTCCTCCGAAGTTTAAATCGGTAATTTCACATCTCGAGCTTTATCCCAATTCCTTCTGAAAGAGATACCTTGTCGGCGGTGCGAGATGTCGAAGATCGCAAGATATCGAAACGGGAGAGAATTATCCACGGTTTATCAATGCCGATAGGCGTCGTTCGAAGTCGTGGCGTGCACGTTTATAAATGTCGATTAATCGACGTTCAACCATTTCCATACGTTTCCGTGTCTGACAACGCAGAAATATTTAGATTGATAGGAGTCGGCGTGGCTCGGTTAATTTAAACGAATGCCTCAGATTAAATAACAATACCGAGCGTACGTGACTTCGATACAGTCCGTGTAACGAAGGGGTGCACGAACGATCATTATTATTCCCGGTGAGCAGCTGCAGTCGTGCTCGCAATAATAACAATGTCGGACAAGTATATAATACAGAAGGAGAGTGGCAGCAAACGTGGCCGCGCGACGCCAAGATCCTTGAGCGCGAATAAGGATTTATCAGGAATGTAGCAGATCCACAAATAAATCGTCGATCGACGAGGAAATCGTTCTAACAGCGGAACGGTTCTGTGTCGTACATGGCAGATACCTCCACGATAATCGAGCAAATATCGAGCGCGAGTTTACACGATAGACAACCTCGTTAGCGGTCTTCAATCTCTTTTAGATCATTTCACAAGGGATTCTCAACCGCTTCTTGCCATCTCGAATAAATCATTCAAATTCTCGAAATGCTAACGTTAATCCTACAATTCCCTTACTTTCGTTACCCGATTCGCTCAAACTGCACAATATCCCATAATTATTTTGAAACATCTTATCTCGTCGAACATCGCACCGCTACAAAGAGATTTACAGGCACAAAAGTTCGCCAGCCAACAACAAGAGAACCTCCTCGATGTATCATTCTTTATTTAGAAAACACTTTACCGTGGGATGAAAATACCGAAGAGCAACAGATGTCGCGTAACGTTGTCCGTATCCGGTTGTATTCTTCGCCGTGGCGCGGAATATAATTTTATCTGGTGGAAATCGAGACCCTGGCCAAACAGTTCGCGCCCCGTGGTTGAGAACGCACACGAGCCCCGGCGATCAAACGTGTGTAGAGGCGCATCCAGTTGCGGTTTGCACAATGCCGTCGCCGTATCCCATAGAAAATCAGCGGTTCGATTCTGTCGAACAATGGCCCGCCATTTGTGTCCCGTTAAAACCGTGATTTTATCTGAATCGAGGGTGTCCAGGAGCGGCTCCGGAAGCTGAACGGGAGGAAACGGAGACGTCGCCCCCGAAGGACGTCGCGAAATTCCAACAGTGTTAAGGTCGAATCGTCCGTAAAAGAGAGCGTGTTACGAGATGTCGATGAATCCCGGTGGCGATCGAAGAAGGATTGAGCAATTCCAGCAATACGACGGATCGCGTCTCATTGAACGCCGACGCGAGTTCGAGTTCTACGTGTGTGTCACAGCGGTATTCTAAAGGTTGTGCAGACGTGTATCCTCTTGGACAGACTTGACGATCGTTTTAACACCTGCGATAATTACCGGGAAAACATGGAGTAACATTTCAGAGAACAGCGTAGTACTTCTTCGCGACGAACTCGTGCCCTGTCTCTCCTTGGAATTCTTTTATCGAGTCCGTTCTAATTGGAAGTTTTTCCAACACCGTTGGAAAACTTCTCACCGTACATCTCGAATATTATCGAAAAATTTCGTACAGAAATCTGATATATCTTGGAATCACCGTGTTCCTCACTCTGCGAGAGCTTCATTTGTGTTTCGAGCGCGAAGGAGAAGGGGTGTACATGTGGTAGTCGAGCTCGTAGCTTTTCTCAGCCAGACTGATCCTCCTGTATATACCCCGTCCGTGGCCTCACCAGGACGGCCCGTTAATTTGTAGGGCCGTCGAACCGCTTTTTGTCGGCGACGCCGAGACCGCGAACTCGAGTTTTGACACATTTTGACACGAGGACCACACAGAGCGCTGCTAGCCGCGCCAGAAAACATCATTCGCCCCCGACGAGCGAGCAAGAGGAGGGGAGACGAAGGTAGCGTCCGGGATCTCCACCGAGAGCTGGAGACGCCCGATAGACGAGCAAGAAGCTGACCACCGTCTACCGGATAAGTTATTAGCGGCGCCCGGGAAAGAAACCACGCGAATATCAATGCTCCCCCGAACTTACCCCGTTCCGCGATGTATTTATTACCGGGCGACCAACTTTTTTCCAATCTCTACGCGCGCCAGAAGATCACGACCGAGTTATTGCCTCTGTGTGCCGCGTCGTTTACGAGGGCAGACGAGAACAGGAGGTCCGACGTTCCCCTTTCCTGTGCACCTCCTTCCCCACACTTGCACCGATCGAATATGGGCTACGGATGTCTCGGGGAACGCGCCGTTTTGCGCCTCTTGTTAAATATTGTATGAGTCGCGCGCGCGGGCTTCTTGCTTAGATGTATCGATGTCTGGAATTTTTGGACGAGTTGCTAGCTCTCACAGCGGGAAATTGAATTTAATTCACCATTCTTCGGCAAATATCAAATATATTCGGTCATCCTTGTTGCAACTCGAGGTAAAGAAAGAAAAAAGAAAAACGAAGCAGAGAAGAAAACCTATTTTAATCGTCAAGGTAGGAGTACAAGTCGAGACAATTAATCATACACCGATGGGAATTTACATTTCAACGTTTCTGCTGATACGTTCAACTGGCTGGATCATTAAGACCTGATCTACGGGTAGACAGTTGGCGTGTAAAAGAAGCTCGACGAACCGACCTTCGCGAGAATATTCGTCGCTGTTCTCCAACGATCGGGTACACTCCTCGTCAACGACTGCTCCCTCGAATAAACATAAATCATAGCTCTGGATGTTCTTGGAAGTGTAGAGGACCGCGAAAGTGTACGGTGTTGTCGCGACGGTGACCAGCCGGACGGACGTTTCAGAAGAACCGTCGATCTAGCGAGGAACGTGGAACGTTGACCCCGGCCCGTGAATCGAACGGCGTTCCCGGGGACTCGTAACAGAATCACCACTGACCTCAGGCAGGTACGAGGTGTTAGACAAACAGCTGGCCCGAGCGCGCACAAAGACGCGTTTTATACGTTCTCGGGGCCTCGCCGGTATTACATACAGCTCTCACGAGGCCCTACCAACACGTATACATACGTGGATCGAGAAGGACGAACGGCGCAAAAGGAGGAGAACGAACCGGAGGAGGGTAGAAGAGGGGACCAAGCATCGTCATGGACGAGAGAAGAGACGACGAGATGGGTATGTAGGAACGTCGAGTACGAGTCACGGAGCTTCTCTTCTCTCGCCTCGCATAAGCTGCCAGCTTCTCCTCTTTCTCTATCGCGTACCACCTTGCGCCGCATTCCAACACGGTAAATCGCTCGATGCAACCAGCCACGTGTCCCACGATCGAAAATCGACCGCGGTTTCCTGTGTCAGATTCGGATAGATCGAAGGCGCTTTCCGAATTCTGTGGCCGGAGCTTCTTGCGTTCCCGGCTTTGCGCCGGAAATTCTGGAGAATTTGGGTGAAGATCATGGTTGTTCTTCTTTTTTCTCGGGTGTTTTACGACGCTGGACTGTAGCATGTGCGATAGGTTTGGACGGTCAATTTGTAAGGAAGGACGAATGGAGATTTTTTCGAAATCTACGGTATCGTAATGGTGTAAAAAAGGAACGTTCGATGGAGTTACGTACGGCGAGGTTAGTTTAGAGAAGTATAAATCGCTCGAATGAACGGGAAACAAGATGAACGTTACTTTGTGCCTCGTTTACCGGAGTTAATACCGAAGAGCTCTTAAACGTAGTTATAATCTACTTCAACCTTGGGATGCTCGAAGATGCATGTAGATTCACCGTATTCTTTTTATATTTCTCTTGTATTACGAGAGAATCGTAGAATCTTTATTAAAGCAACACACGAGGTTTCTTCATTTCCTTGACACTAATTAATCTTTTCATTTCATTCTTCAAAGTTTGCACAACTTTCTCCCCTTTTCTTGAATCTACTCGAATAGAAAATACAGGATCCGAGGCAACTGTGAGATTTCCAAGTTCACCGCGAACGCGTATTCGCTCCCCTTTTGCTCCAGTCCACCGGTATCAATTATAATAAAATACAATAGTGAAGCGAGCGGGACCACGGTACTAACGTTGTACAAATGGTCGGGCAGAAAACAAGAAGGGAGGACAGACTACGTCGGACTGCAGGTTCCCATGACTCGCCCACGCCGTGTGGAAGGTGCTCGGCGATGTCGTCGTCGCTCGTCGTCGGGGGCATAAAAGTGTCCGGAGACCGAGACCCGAAGATCTCAAGTGCTCGGACCACCTTGCACGCCGCGTGGGCGACGGGCTCGCGAGCAGTTAGCAAAGTTTGCGCAAGTTCCACCTCTTTCGACTTGAAGGGGATCCAACGCGTTGTCGAAAAACCGGAGAAATGGGGGCAAAGTGAATTTCTTTTGTAACTAGCACCCCTGTTTCTTAATTTCCTGATGGGTGGATTATTATATCTTTTTCTTTTTTTAGATGACTAAAAATTTCTTGGAAATTTTCGTAATTTTTTTAATAATGCATTATTTGTGTAATTTTTCGTTTGCTTAAATGGGGGATTGTTGGTTCACTTCTTTGTTAACAATATATGACTTTTAAAAAGGAAATATTGGAATTATTGTTAATTATTATGAAAAACCCAAGGAAAGGGTTGACTAAGAAAACACTTTATTTGAATGTTGAGAAATTCTCAGTTTTTCATGTTAATTTCAATTTCACACAATTCGAAATTAATCGACGATTATCATTCCTCCTCGATCTAACACTTTCCACCAACCACGTTCCCCGAATTCAGGAATTCACCGCTAATCGTCAAAGCATAAAACAGCCTGCGGACTTTAAAAAAAGGTATCGCGATAACTAATAAAACGTGTTAAATTTCTACGAAATCAGACATTACATACTACACGTGTACCGTACCTACGGAGAGACGTACGTGTTACAGTTCAAGCGTTATCTCTCGATCGTTCCGCCCACGTGTTCTTACAGCATGTGACATAAATTGTGGTGGACGGTGGAATTTCATTAATTCCACCCGGCA
>NW_017100427.1:2372731-2378365 GCF_001263275.1 Habropoda laboriosa
TGTCCGCGGTCAGAGATGATCGCGCGAACACAATGTCACGACGGAATCCATTCTGTTATCAGGGTGTAATCCTAAACATACGCGTGCGACTGGCCGCGGGTATTAATGAACAGGCGAACATTAATCTTGCGCACGGGGGATTCGTAATACCCGCCGCGTCGTCCCACCACCAGAGACGCGATATCTAAAAGCGAAAATCCTGCAGTCCTCCGCGACCAGATAAACGAGTGATTAGTGTTCGCGGGTGAGTCTGCGTTTCTGGAACACGCCACCACGTCCCTGTGGGCGTCTAAAATGTTATCCCACCGGCAGGAGGATCGCCGACAATTAAACACCCGGTTGGTACTTCAACAACAACCTGACGCTTAACATCGTTGGCATTAAGTGAATTTCCATCTTCTCGGAAACCACCGTCTTTTAACAGATCATTGGGGAAAAAATGCCCACTTTGTAATAGATCGATGTGGCAATTTGTAAGTATTTTCCCTGGCCGATGCTGGAGGTTATCTCGGGAAAAATGCTCGTGTGAATGGGTATTGTCAAGTTGAGTGAAAGGTAACCGGCTGCGTTAACTACACAGGATGAATCGATAATTCTGTTATGTTCGAGGGAAGTTAAAAACGAACGTCTGTAAAAATCCTTTCTGTACGATCAGAGGTTCTGTACTAGCAGAGGTTCGTGCGAACCAAGGTTGACCCAGTACTCCTGATGTCGCGAGGATGGTGGACAAGAGGATCGCGCCCCCTCCGCGTGAGGGTTTCATCGCCGCCAGTACTAGAACGCGATTCTCTTCTCGTAAGTAATTTATCGTTACTATTAAAATATAGCCTGGTCGTCGTCGCGGTGGGTACGAGCCGTTATGGCCGAATATAACCATTTCTATGGGTGCACGAGGCGTCCACCGTGATTTACAATGCCCGGCGAGTTATGACGCGACGTGCCCACACTCGTATACACGCTCTTCGTTCCCGTGCGGTCGACTTCTTCCCGCGGAATTCTTCCCGAGGGTTCTGTCAATCGAAGATCCCCTTCACCTGGGAATTTCAATCCTACCTAAGGACGTCGTGGGATTAACGTGAAAATTATGGAGGCATTCGGAAAATTTCAAACTTCCGCTAAACATCGTAATTTGCTGGAGAACTATCGAGAAAATGATCAGTTATCCATGTTGTAATACGTAATTTTAGGTAGTAGGTGTTTAGAGGGAGAAAGAATAAGGGGTGCAAGGTAAGAACACGAACACATCGATCGTCCCGATCGACAGCGTCCATCGTGAATCGTCTGGCGTCGTTACGCGTGCGTTCTCGAATACGAAGGGGTAAAATACGACCCAATAAAAGGGCACTTTGACACAGTCCCCTGAACACTGGCTGCCCATTGTTCGGAAGAACGGAACGATCACGACCGCAAAGTTGGTCCGTTCTCTGGCGTGCTACAGCAGTTAACGCGACGAGGGACGAGCGAAGGGAATAGCAAACTTGGAGAACTTTTTCGCGCCCGGTTTCCGTGCATCGTAAAATCGATCCTGAAAGCATCCAAGGTTCGTGCTTGACCGTGTTCCAACAAATTCGCGCGACCTCTCGCAGAATTCACCGAAGAAGATCGACGAGATCTCCAACTCTTTCAAGTTAAACTCGAAAAGACTCGATTGAATCGTCGATCGTCTGCTTCGAAAATTGATCGAACCGCTGTTAGAATGTTTTCGTTGAGAAGTTCAAGTGCGAAGGTAAGAAGGCGCGTGTAGAATCGCCGATACAAACAGGCTGAAATGAGGAACGCGTGTTCGAAGCTCGCGAGGCGGCCATAAAATCGGCCTGCGAACGAGGAACGACGAGAATTCCGCCGCGGCATCAATGACATTTCGACAGTTAACGTCAAGATTATTGACGCCAGGCCCGAGACCGCGGTTGAATCCCGTTGGGAGGCGCGGGACGAACGATTTCACTCAGGCTTCGTCCTTCTCCCGACGCCGCTTCGAACACTGGTTCCGCCGCGGACACGCAACAACGGCTGTCGTCAACGGGGTGACGAGTTTTCACCTTTAGTGTCGATAAATATGGTGAAAGGCGGCGGAGACCAACGGACCAGCCCGCTCTCTGCCGATAAGAGCTTTTTTTCCCCGACTTCCCAATAAATTTTCTTGACGTTGATCGCGCCGCGTCCCATAATATCATCGTTTACTGTACATCGACAGCTCGCCGGTGTGTAAGCGTTCTCGCTCCTTTGAATACTTCAATTTGGTCAACATACGCCGTTGTTGTCGCCGTCAATGCAAGATTCACTGCCTGTGACGCGAATAAAAGAGTCTGCCGGTGCTTATGCCCCCTTTGAATCGAATTTCGAGTCGGTGCTTGTTCCCTCTGTGCCTGCTTTACGATATCGTACCGGTCATTCGGGACCTCGCCAATACGCATTGGGCGAAAGTTTCGCGGTTGTGTCATTTTTTTTTCGGGGGAAATAAATTACTCGGAAAGAGGGATCGCCACCTTTCATTCATCTTTTACCACGAGTTATTTCATTGATCGAATATATCGGGTGGAAAATTGAAAACATTCAAAGTGAAGTGGTACAGTATATTCTCCACAACTGTCAGACCGCAAGGAAGCTAAACCTAACACTCGTAGAGTCAGGGACTACGTTTTCGAGCCTCGAGCCCGCCTCTGTAGTTTGCCGAACATAGACAAGGACAGCGAATAAAAGATAAGCATGAAACGTGTGTCGAGGCAACCAAGCGATTTAAATATCAACGTTTTTAATTTTACGTTTTTTTATCCCGAAATTTTTCTTAACATATTGATGAGATTTTTCTGATGAAAATGACTGATGAAAATGATATCAAACACGATATAATTTGAACAACATTTACTTATTAACACGTTCACTGTCGCGCCAGATTTACAGGTTGCTGTCAGGCGGCCACAAGAAAATACATTTTAAGCATAGGATTATAGTATTATGCTTTATAATTTTTTTTTTCAATTGAAAATAATGTCTAGCTAGCTATGACGTTCAAAATTTATTTTATTTTAATTATTTTAAACATTTGAGGCACTCCAGTCACTGATGACCACCATGGCCATATCGAGGAAACAATCTAATGTTAATACTTATTGAGTGATTAATTTAATTTCATAATATATCGCTTTAGCGAGCCACCGTTTGGTTGCCAATTGTTTATCACATAGAGTCGGCCTACCTCCACGTAAAAAAAAAAATGTAGGGTCGATTCCATAAGTGTCAGTAAAATGTAGGGTCGCTAGCAGCAGAAAAGCTGCTAAACAATTAGAATTAAATGTAACGATAGAAATTATTGCAATAATGCGTAATGCAATTGAAAAATTGAAAGAATCAAAAGAAGAAACCCGAATTCGTATCTTTTTCGATTCTAGAAATACGCGACCAGAATTGGGGAGAAGCATAAGTTAAACGTGCAAAAATATTCAATAATAAACGAACTAGGCATTAAGCTATTATTTCAATACGCGATGCACTGACTCTAGTATTTACTAAAATTCTAAAATTCTGGCATATATTCCGAAAATAGATTATTAATTACGGTAAACTACTGAGACGGTTTAATTAAGGGTGGGCATGGTGCTGCTTTAGTTTGAAATGATTTATAAACACATAATTAACAGAGGAAAAACCGTGAAACGGCAAAACGTCTACATTCTAATTGTTATAACATGTAAACAGAACTTTAAATTTAGTGTAAACAGAAAAAATATATAATACAATTTATTTCACGGTATTGCAACAAATAAACGTTGAATAAATATTTAATTCGTATAAAAACAATTATTTAACGTAATAATTTTACCTTCACCATGGCTATTTTTAATCTACGACCACAGGTCAACCTGATATCTAATCCTTACGAACTTTAAATTCAGTCTAAACTGAGAAAATATATAATACAATTTATTTCACGGCATTGCAACAAATAAACGTCGAATCAATATTTAATTCGTATAAAAACAATTATTTAACGTAATAATTTTACCTTCACTATGGCTATTTTTAATCTACGACCACAGGTCAACCTGATTTCTAATCCTTACGAACTTTAAATTCAGTCTAAACTGAGAAAATATATAATACAATTTATTTCACGGTATTGCAACAAACAAACGTTGAATAGATTCTTAATTCGTATAGAAACATTTATTTAAAATAATAATTTCACCTTCACTATGGCTATTTTAAATTTACGACCAAGGGTCAACCTGATTTTTAATCCTCCGAACTTGATTTCACAACGAGAAAGTAATAAGATCGTTGAAACGTACTTATTTGTCAAAGAAACTTGCAAAAATGTATAAATAATAATATGTAATGTTTTAACAAATTTTTGGAAGTATAAATTAATAATAAAATTGTGAAAATTAATAAATTATACGTTATTATAACATTAATAGAATTATGACTAAACCGAAGTTCGAAGTCGAGTATTTAAAGTCTGATATTACGTGCCTAGCGAGTGCCGGTAATTGTTAAAATTTGTTTAATAATTAGTAATAGAAATTCTAATTGATTCTAATGTATACAAGTGTTACAAGAAGGCTGAGTGTGTACAGGGTGGACATAGACTAGCTAGTAGCCCCCGACCACTCTATTCACATCTCAGAACCTTCAGGTCAAAATACGCCGCGAAGTGTCTAGGGCCCAGTATAAAGGGTAAATGATTTCGCGGGACATCGGCGGGTCCTTATATACCTGCGGTACCCTCTCCCCAAAGTCATTAGCAAAATCGTCGGTTAGGTCAGGCGGGAAATTTTCGCGGGAGATTTTCGCGGGAGATTTCCGATATCGTAACACGGTATAATTTATCAATTTTCACAATTTTATTAAAAATTTATACTTCCGACAATTTGTTATAACATTGCATATAACAATTTATACGTTTTTACAATATTCTTCAATGGAAACATAGGTTTTAGCGTTCTCGTTACTTACTCGTGGTTAAATTAATTTCGTAGGGATTAAAAATCAGGTTGACCTGTGGTCGTAGATTAAAAATAACCATAGTACAGCTAAATTTATCGTGTTAAATAATTCTTCTTACACGAATGAAAAATGTATTCAACGTTTGCTTGTTACAATACCATGAAATAAATTATATTACACATTTTCTCTATTCACACTGAATTTAAAGATTATAACGATTAAAAATCAAGTTGACCTGTGGTCATTTATCAAGAATAATCATAATAAAGCTGAAATTATTGTGTTAAATAATTTTTTTAATACGAATTAGGAATTTATTCAACGTTTGCTTGTTACAATACCATGAAATAAATTATATTATACGTTTTCTATATTTACACTAAATTTATCGTTCTATTCTAACAAGCAAACGTTGAATAAATTCCTAATTCGTATTAAAAAAATTATTTAACACAATAATTTCAGCTTTATTATGATTATTCTTGATAAATGACCACAGGTCAACTTGATTTTTAATCGTTATAATCTTTAAATTCAGTGTGAATAGAGAAAATGTGTAATATAATTCATTTCACGACACTAAAACAAACAAACGTTGAATACATACAAATGTAACGATAGAAATTATTGCAATAATGCGTAATGCAATTGAAAAATTGAAAGAATCAAAAGAAAAAACGCGAATTC
>NW_017100427.1:2380435-2409468 GCF_001263275.1 Habropoda laboriosa
TGGGTCTTTGGGTCATTCAACTCTGGCTTTGGGTCATTCAACTCTGGCTTTGGGTCATTCAACTCTGGCTTTGGGTCATTCAACTCTGGCTTTGGGTCATTCAACTCTGGCTTTGGGTCATTCAACTCTGGCTTTGTGTCATTCAAATCTGGCTTTGGGTCATTCAATCTGACATTGGGTCATTCGAACTGGCTTTGGGTCTTTCAGTTTGGCTTTGGATCATTCAAATCTGGCATTGGGTCATTCAAACTGACATTGGGTCATTCAAACTGACATTGGGTCATTCAAACTGACATTGGACCACTGGTGGAACCAAATTCAAGGCTTGGAGGACTCAAAACTGTGTGGTGGAACCAAAATTCGATGCTTGGAGGATGCAAATGCTTCACTGAGGGAATTTCAAAAGTTCGATGGATCTGAGAGGATAACAGATGCAACGAAATCTATGTTACAATGTCCAGCTGTGTGGTAAGTGGTGAGTCGCATCTTTTTCTTTATTAATTAAATATTTGTAGAGAAATATTTCAGGTATACACTATTTATTCGTTAGAAATAATCAAATTTATTCATTTTCAGTAATTTCAGAATTTCATATTATGTACTTTAGTTGGAATATTCATTTTCTTCAATTATTCACTAACATATCAGAATCAGATTTTGATGAAAGTTTGATAGGTATATTTCAAAAAAATTTAGGTATTTCATAATATTGACAATCGTTCACAACGAACGGTTGAAAATGTCTTTCGAAGTTCGAAATAATAAACATATTTGCTTTAATACCCCAAAAATCATTAGAAATCGAGAAATTATATACTTTGACGAATTCTGCAGTTTAGAACTGTAAATTTGACTTGCAAATAAATTCCTTCTATTTAATTAATATATTAAAAATTATTCTTTTCAGATATTTCCCTTCCCTACTAATTTTAATCTAAATTTCTGTATGAAGAATGTATAGAAAATTGTACAGAGTGCCATACGCGTGTATTATAAAATAAGCCACTGTAAAGTATGAGAATGTGAACCAAGCGAATCTTAACTTTAAGTAATTCATAAGATAAAATAAGTTGGAAGATATTTTACACGTCGTGGGATGCGTGCGTTTTAATTTTAACTAGTTCGTAAAATAAAATAAGTAATTCTAAGATAGAAAATTGTACCGAATACCATGTGAGCGCTTTCTTACAGAGACACGCGACTCATTTCTAGCATAATTAACAAAACTACCTTCTGCATTTTTACTATCGTCTATACTAAACACAGAATAATAATCTTCTCGCGAATATCAATTCTCGATCACTCAGATCCTTCGAGCTTTTTCACGACGTAATTGTCTACGAATAGCGCGCGATATTCTTAGAATAATTACGTCGTGTACGCTCGTTGGTTCTTTCGCGAATTTGTCCCATTAAGAATTTTCGATAAAATTCCTTTTGCTACAAATGAGAAACGCGTGTCTCTGAAGGTTTATTATTGAATATTTTTACGCGTTTAACTTATGCTTCTCCCCAATTCTCGTCGCGTATTTTATTCAAATTTTCTTATATTCTAGAATCGAAAAAGATACGAATTCGCGTTTTTTCTTTTGATTCTTTCAATTTTTCAATTGCATTACGCATTATTGCAATAATTTCTATCGTTACATTTAATTCTAATTGTTTAGCAGCTTTTCTGCTGCTATCGACCCTACATTTTACTGACACTTGTGGAATCGACCCTACATTTTTTTTTTTTTTTTCGTGGAGGTAGGCCGACTCTATGTGATAAACAATTGGCAACCAAACGGTAGCTCTCCCTATACATTCGACGGATAATGTGTACAGGTATTTAATGTAATTTTTTAGCAATTTGTTTTTGTAATTCATCCAAAGCGATATATTATGAAATTAAATTAATCACTCAATAAGTTTTAACGTTAGATTGTTTCCTCGATATGGCCATGGTGGTCATCAGTGACTGGAGTGCCTCAAATGTTTAGAATAATTAAAATAAAATAAATGTTGTCAACTAAAAATTTTGAACGTCATAGCTAGCTAGACATTATTTTCAATTGAAAAAAAAAATTATAAAGCATAATGCTATAATCCTATGCTTAAAATGTATTTTCTTGTGGCCGCCTGACAGCAACCTGTAAATCTGGCGCGACAGCGAACGTGTTAATAAGTAAATGTTGTTCAAATTATATCGTGTTTGATATCAGAATCTGAAAAATCTCACCAACATGTTAAAAAGAATTCCAGATGAAAAAAAGTAAAATTAAAGAAATTATATTTTTCTATTATGATTTGTCGAGCCGTGAAATCTCGTAAAGGAAATGGAACATGGGCGCAGCAATGACGCAGACCTAGGCGTAGGACCATCTATACTGTCACTTGTAGAATCCAAACTTACTGACTCTTGTAGAGAATTTACTGTATATCGTAGAAAATATTGTCTTCTAATTGGAGTATAATAGAAGTTACTTATTATGGAATTATGTAGAGAGAAATTGAAACTGTTGTTAATTCAATTGCCTGATGAAGAAGGTAATTGCTATTCGCTAATTCAATCTGGTCTCAGCTTCTCAAACTATCTTTACATGTCCACAATGATACGTAGAAAATATGTAGAGTAGAAGGAAAAAAGGACGAGTGTCCTTGTAATAATATTTTGAATAAAACAAACTTCAAACATTGGAGATGTAAAATTAAATACTGTGCAATTTTTTCCAATTGTTAGGACCACTAATATTCAATCAACATCGCACATTTTTTCCCTATACAGTTATTATTTAATTGGCAATAACATTCACATATCCAAAAATGAAATAAACGAGAAGCTAATTCAATTTCCAGCATCCTAAACGCTTATAAATCCCCTACCACGCGAAAACGTTCTCTCCCACAGCGCGTTTCAATCGAATTCCCCGAAGCGGCGACGAGAGACTTCCGCGGAGTTCATCTCTTCGCCGTCGATATCTATCGTCGATTCCTCCTTATTCAAGGTTTCCCTCGCGTGCACGTCAACCGAGAGGAATTCCGCGATTCCGTGTCTATCAAGCGGACAGAAACGCGCGAGCGAGCGCTCGACGATCGATCGGTCGCGCCACGAGATCCCCGTGGCGTGTTACGAATCCTGCCAATCACGGGAGTGTAATCGATATCGAGCCCGGAGGTGGGTATCGAGTCGATACGATCGGCTCCGCCCCGGGCGTGTCGCCGGCCTGGACGATTTATAATGTTAATATCCCGGAGCCAGGTTCCACGCTTTTCTCCCGTCCCCTCACCCCCTCGACTTCTTTCATTTCGCTTTTGTACCGCGTCCTTCTGGTACGTAGGTGAACGGCGACGGCCAATCATTTCGTGTATCTCGAGTTGGGATTAACGAGAGTCACTTTTGAGAGACGATATTGTGGATCTTTCTTTAATTGGACGAACTTTAATTGCGCACAACGTATAGGTGTGCATAATGGAGTTTTTTTTAATTGCCGCGATGTACGAGATATTGGGATGTTGTTTACATTGAGCGTGTGTTTGTTGTTCGTGTCAGTGGGAGATCGTAGGAATTTCGTTTTACGAGTAATTTGTGATTTGAAGAAGAAAGAGGAGGATTGAAGTATTATTGTTAAATGAAATATTGAAAATAGTTCATATTTGAATAGAGAATAATTGTAATAATATAATTAGTCATCATTTTCTATTAAATAGATGATATAAATTGTAAGTGCGTATTTTGAATTCAAATTTGCGCGCCATATTGCTAGCCTGTATTGGCGCCAAAAAGGTAGCAACGCTTTCGAACATTTTGCAACTATGCCAAGTAAATTTGATCAATATTCATTAACAATAAAGACGTTCGGTAAAGTATAACCGATCAGTGCCTATGTTTAGAGTTGTGTACTACTTCTGTGACACCGTATATAGCAGAAAATTCTAAACTCGTGTCAAACACCTCCTACACGTAAACAAGACATACAGGCTATTTGTACTCACGTCGGTGACCGATGAACGCCGCGAGCGATCGTCCTTTCACGTCTCAATTGCTGTTGCTCCAGTTCTGTTTACATTTTGTTTGATCACGCAGCCTGTTTAGCACGAGTCGACCCATGGCCAGTTCTCCTTTCACACTTAACACGATACGCGAGCACGTAATTACACGCAATTACCTCTCTTTCGCGATACACTGAAAAACTTTATCACGACCGTGAGTCTCCGTATTAAGTGTCACCGTACGAATCACTCGGGCACTCGATAACGCATCGAAAAACGTACACACACTTTTCAATTAAGCAAAAAATTAGCACACGCGAACCGTCACGTAGGCTCGTCCGCCATGACATGCGCAGTACATCCCGCGAAATTTGGTTTTCTGCGCGACGCCATGCGCACAACAACGAAATTCAGTCTAATGCGCAGTTGCGTGTAACAATCAGTCTAATTTTTCGTCCGGCTGATGCAAGACGACGCGTACGGTGATTAAGCGTTTTCATGTGGTGTATTTGTGTTCGAATCGGATTGTACGTTTCATACGAAAGTGTTAAACAGTGGTACGGTGATGTTGGTAGTGTTCGTGACTCGGAGTGAACGAAAAGTGAGCCGGTAAAAAAGAATCGACGAGGCGGATTCTCTAACGGCGTGTACCGGCCGGCACCATATTTGTGTTTCTCACGATTCGGTCACGAAGTGACTTGCAAACGTCGCGTTACAAGTGCACTCGTCGGTGGCTCAATAGTGTAACGCCTTTTTAGCCGACCTACCTCCGGCTGGATGAATGTTTATCCGCGTGTTGAGCCGTGCTGGAAACTCTCGTTCGACCTCCACTCCTGGAGCCACTTCAGAGTGCTGCGCCTACCGAAGAATGGAACACCGACGATGGAATCTCTGAAAGGATGAAGAGCTCTAAATTCGAGCCAATAGCCAGGGAACACGGTGGGCGGCAGTGCTGAGTTCCAGATTGGTGAGTATAATGGCATTTATACGTCGCGATATAGAGTGAACTGCGTATTGATATCGAGGTTATGTTTCTCCACGCGAATCGTTTCGACAATTTACTCGTTGCATCGAAGTAACATTATTTTAACGAATAATAAATCACATTTGTCGCCGTATTACAACGTTAATACACAAAATACCGTTATTTAGTTGTCGGTGAAATAGATCGAGAATTTTCTCTCGAAAGAAAGATTCCGATATACACGCTTACTGCGTCGTATCAAAGTCCAGAACGTGTTGAAATAACCTTATTAATAATTGTGATATCGTGGCATATTTTTGTATAAAACAAAATAACCATAGTTTTGGAGAACATCATCTTGGTAAAGCAAAGACGATATTTTGTACGTAATTATAAAAATCGTCAAATTATACGATATTCTACCCATAATACCGACCGTATCAAATTACACGTACACAAGAACGGGAAGGTCGGAAAGAACCACGCGTAAAAAACGAAAGCAATAAGTCAAACGCGACGAACCGTAGGAAAATAAATCCGTCGACGAGTAACAAAAACTGTGCGTGTGTTGGAAGTAGGTTACACGTGCAACGCATCGTTCGTAATGTGCGAACATAAATTCTACCCTATTACTTTCCATGCCCGCGGTACTTCATCTTGTTATGAAACACAACCCTGATCTTACCGTGCAATAATACATCAACCGCACAATATCTTCTCGGGGTAGCTTCTCTATATCCACTTTTCACGTACACACACCTACTATACACATTTGTGCAGGCACTCTATGTAGAAGAGGCGGATACTTGTTCGCGCGAGTTAAAGCTTGGTTTTAAGAAGCTTCGTATTAGGGGATGAGGAAAAATGAGGACGTTTACAAGACGTAGTCGAAGATTATCCTCTTTGTTTACTCGTTATCCAGGCCTATATTTCTGCGTGAGCGGGAATCGTAACCGCGGTTAGGGTCAAGGTCAAGCTTCTTTCGGCGAAGCGAGCGTTTAACGTCTGTACGACGATCGACGCGACACTGGGGGGGAAGTGAGAGAAGTAAGGAGGGTAGGTTCGGCCGGTATAGACGGTAAATTAGCATTACGGTCGCATTACCGATGTTGTGACGCCACCTTACACGCGTACGGATCATCCGTGGCAAGACGGCGCGCGTAGGATCAGCTCTCTCTAACTCTGATTTATGCTACGCGCCGCGACTCGCGGTGCTGGTATACACCGCTTATTCCTTATCCAGAGGACACCGAGTTGCGTGTAATTTACGATGTCACCGTGACAGCTGGCACGGCTATACTCGATTCGTCGATCCATTTTATTGGCGGTTCATCCTTAACCCCTTCACGTGCCGTTTCTTTTCCCGAGTCAGCTGTTTACTGTTTTACTACTATATTAACACTTTGCACTCGAGTGGTCACTGAGAAGTGACGTTATTGTTTACCATTTGGTAAATAATTAACGAAGGCTCTCTAAATTTCTAAATAGATAATATAAAAATACATTAAACATTGAAATAAAATAGTTACAATTTAGATGGCAATAGATCTTAATTTTTTAGTTAAGCAAGAAAAGTTAATTAAATTTGTCAATCTTCAGTCTTCTAAATTAAATGAAAAATTGTAATTAAAATTCATTTTTCTTACCAATCTAACTGTTTTCGTCAGATCTTCACCAAAGTCTGTACCACGAGTCTGACTCGTTATCCATCAAAGGGTTAAAAGCGTACATTTCTGTATTAATCCAAGGGTGTTATTTCTTTTTCCAATATCGTTATCGAGGTACTCGATACGAGCTGAAAGTATAGGTACCTCTGGTTTTAAAAATTCTTCCTACCGCACGCAGGATAATGTAATTAAAAATGACCTCGATACCTGTACTTGTTAATTACCGTGTATAATGGGTGTTTTCTGCTCGCAAAAACCGAACCAATTACTTCTCCTCGCATTTACCGAGGCAGCCGTTCCCAGAGGTTCGTTCATAAAATAAGCCCGAGATTTACGTTGACACATACCGTACCCGTTGGACCTCGATTCTTCTCGATTCCCGTGCAACGAAGAGAACAGGGATTCCGGAGGTCGCGTTCGGTGCGGAGGCGGTGACCAGGAACGAAGAGGAACGGTGTAGGTATGGGAAGGTACAAATTGCAGGATCGGGTATCGGACGGAGTAATTAATTAAATACAATAAAGTTAGGTCGACCCTCGTATCTGGGATCGACCACTCCTCCAATCGGCCGTCCAACCTCGCCGTCCTCGGTCTCGATGCGCTCGCAACTCGCGGAATACACGGTGAAAAGGACGGCGTCGTTAAAGCGTTCGCCCCTTTCGCAAGGAAACCGAGCATTTTTCCACTTGCTTCAACGAGTCGATCTACGACCGGTATTCCGCGAATCGGCGAACTTTTCACCAGACTCTTGCAAACAGACGAAAGACGAAGAAGACGAGGCCGAGGTAGAGAAGCAGACAGAGAAAGATAGTCGAATGGTGGTGGCTCGATAAAACACGAGGATCGTAGATCCTGGTACGGTGCATTTATTACTTTGGATGACATAGGCGTAGACATCGATTATCATCCTACGTAATTTATCTCGGCGTATTAGCTCGGTGAATTATTTGCCGTGTAACCCGATGCGTTGGTCGCGAACCGGCCACGTGTGTGGATCCGCGCGAGCATGATTCGCGTGTGCACGCGCGCCACTCTTCCGAGTAAGATATCGAGGGGGTCCACGCGAGAGGGTAATTGTGCCAATTTACCAGGGTTTCCTGGTGCGTCGTAAAATCACGATATACAGAGAGAGAGAGAGAGAGAGAGAGAGAGAGAGAGAGAGAGACGATGTAGATAGCGTGCAACGAGGGAGAGACTGTTAGGGGTCACCGGACTCTGACTCTATTCTCGCGTGGAAAGAAGCCCGGGTTGTGTAAGCTCGTCGAAGCTTGCGGAACGAAAGAGAGACCTTTCGGGCTATCAGATAAACCGCGATACTCTAGTGCACGAGATCCGCGGGGCGCAGTCCCGAGATAATTATAATAATTGGCCGATAAATCGATAATTAATCAGGAGGCTAATTACGAATTATAGTCGCGGCGAGACAATGCCGAGCATTGTTCGCCGGTGGACGCGTATGAGTCAAGTGTGGGAAGCTAATGGGTCGTAAGGTAGAAAGTTATAGGTTGACTGGCTCGCAATCAGCTTTTTTCTTTTTCCTCTCTTCTCGTCGCTTCGCGGACTAGGCAATGATAGCAGGTATATAACACGTACACACGTATACGTTGCGCATCTGCATCGATCTCTGGCTCGTGATTAACGTAACTCGACCTCGAAGGCATCGGTCGGAATATATGATTCATGCGTGAAGCTCGCACTTTCGACATTGTTTGCAACAGCCTCGCAGGTGTACCTAATTATACCAGATTAGTATCGTTCGTTACAATGCATCGACTGTGTGCACGATACTGTAGAGAGATACGGGACGTTTGTAACTTTGTCTCCGTTGTCGCTCTGCCCCGTGTTAATTGATGGGTTGCAGAGTGTAACTGGATATCGGCTCGGCTCTTTTAATTTCAAATTCGTATTGCACTCTGATAATCTTCAACGCGGAGTATCATTGAGATATCGTTTATCGAGAGAACCTTTGTAAATTTCTCAAATTTCACGCGGAGCATAACAACATTAGCGTCTGATAGTCGCTATGCTCCCTCCTTTTGCACAACTGAACGTGGCTGAAACACACGCGCAATGAAGCTCCTCTTTCAAAGGATCATCCGGGTTGGCCGAGAATAGCCTTCCCCGAACCAGCGTTCAATCAAATAAATAATTTTTAGGGCGAAATGGGCGGCACGGAACCACCGCGGCATAAATTATCCGCCGACGCAACTCGGGTGAACTGCATATTTATACCTAGCGTTTGCGTTCGTAGACTCCTCTTCTCTCCAGCCTGTTCCACGCGTGTCCTCGGCTTTCTCTTTTTCGGTCGCTACCTCCAACACCCAGACTGGAACCATAAACCTCGTGTCAGCGGAAACGTCTCGCTCGTGAGATCCGCTATGGTTTCGTAGAAATTCTCGAGCGAAACTCGGTGGGCCAGAGGCTGCTTGGTTTAAAGCATCCGCAGGAGTAGAAACCTGCAACCAGATTCTCGTGAATCATCGACACCTGCTTGTTGGCTACGAGCACTTATCGGCCTGGTCGAATTTACATTCGGGACGAACGATGATAGGTTCGATTTACAATTCATGGGCCACGGGCTTGATGCTCGGCGAAGATAACGATTGAATCGGATGGGTGGGTACCGGCGTTGAAAAGGGAGTATTTCGGTCGGTTTGCTCGTCTTCTCTCACGGGAGCTTCGAGGGGCGGGAACGAAAAAGTGAACCCATTTTTTAGTTCTCGTGACTGTTCGAAAATTATCCTTCGGTGCACAGCCAGCTCGTGAATATCGAATTAAAATTATGTATGGTGGGGTTAGTAACGAGTGGCTGTTAGGCTAAAGGTGTATACATACATTTGCACGGGATTAAGGCTGAAACGATCATCTGTGTCTAGACAGAGAGATAAAGACTCCTGTGAAACTGAGTTTTGCTCGGTTAATTAGGGTCGTTACTTATGTTCGTTAACATACGTTAATTATGTTCTATTTACTGTGTTTTACGCTATTTCGTTCGATCGCAAGAATCTCGATTCAGTCTTAACAATTAAGAGGTCCTTCACCTCTTCGGCAACTCGACAATTCCACTGTTTATTTCTCCCAACAAGAATTCATCGTGAAAGTGCAAGTTGTTGTGAGAAAAAAATTGCACCAGAAGTGCAAGTAATAGAGAGTAGCCCTTGGAATAAACGGGAAGGTTTTCGCGCGATGGCGAAGACCGCCAGGCCGATGGTGGTGGTCGAAGTGGTCGCACGGTGGACCAGAAAAGCCGCGGCGATCCGTGGGTAATGCGCGTTCTTGCGTTCCTCATCATGGATGACGAAGCAAAGGTGCATGCCGCGCATCCGCGGGTTCACGTCTCTCGTATAGTCATACGGTGCACCTAGGTATTAAGGTCGATTCACACTTAATAACACCGTGGCGAATGTAAAATTCGTATCCGTAACGAGGTTTCGAGAAACGTCGAATTTATTAAATTTCAGCGTATCGGAAGCGGGACAGAGTGTTGCGAGAGCCTTGCCACGGGAAACTACATAATGGAATCACCGTCTCGTACCGTCTCATCTTGCTGATCTCGTGTTACGCGAAATCCGCGGCGCGAAAGGATCACGCCATTAATCATTTCGTCTCGCACAGATTCTCACAACACGTTCGAGAGTCCTTTATCTTTCTTCCGCAAATTCCCACTACAACTCCGTATTACCATCCAGAATTTCCTGTTTACTCTGAAAACGTAACATCTTCATCGCCCTATCGCAACCACCATCGATCGCCTTTCTCGAAACGTGAATTAACCCCCCAACCTCCGCTATTCGGATCGTCCTCTTCGATCGCAGAATAAATTCCCTGAGCTATTTGCTGAAAAAAGGGGTAGAGGAAGGGGTGAGGGAATTTCGCGAGATAACCGGCCAGCCACGTAGAACGCTGAAAGCTCGGCTGAAAGAACTGGCAGGAAGAAGAGTAGAGAGAGGAATACAGAGAAAAAGGGCCGGTCGTAGTTCAGCCCGTGGCCCATCAGATAGCACCCAGTCTCTTTCTCCGAGAGCGAGGAGAGGGAGAAAGACAGATAGGATATTGAAAGAGGTGGACGAAAGAGCGAGACGAAGAGGAGAAAGGAAAGAAGGGAAACGGTTTGGATCAGAGGTAAAGGTAAAGACGAGGAAGGGTATAGAGATAGAAAGGGGGTGTGGAAGGGGTGGCAGGGTTGAAAGGGGTACATTGTTTGCCGAGCAGAGCCGATAATTCAGTAATGAACGTAACCGACGCGCGCCCGCGTTCAGGGCTATAATTACCGATACCACGTCGGATAGCGGATCCCTTAACTTCGGGTCCTGAAGCGCTACGAAGGAGCGCGAGAGCGCAGGCGCAGGCGCGACCCAAGTATATTCCCTCGGTCTGTTCCCCCGGCTCTGTGCTTAGAATGGGCAGCTCTAAATTAATAAATCAATAGCCGGCCCCTTATCCGATCCGCGAGTGGGTGGAGTTTGTTTGTTTAAGAGCAGGATTTATTAATTTTTCGCTGGGTGGTACGTTCCTATGGGTCCGCGCACTCCCCACGGTTATCTTCCACCTTCGCTCTCGCGTCCAGAACCCCTCTATCTCTTCCTTCCGTGTTCTTTATGCGCACGAGCTTCTTCCCTATTTTACGAGCTGATAGGTAGACGATGTATGCAGCGGAGTTTCCTATGGACGGTGACTTACATAGTTTTTCCCAGGCCGTGCTGAATTATCGGCGTGCAGCGACAGGAGGTGTTGGGTTATTTGTGAAATAAGATTGGAACCAGAATCTCGCGTTCGTTAGAGGAGACGTTAGGGATGTTCCTATGCTACGTCGAGACTAATCTGTGCACCTTAGAGCTGTATTGCCGGAACTCCAGGTTCAAATTGGAAAATGTGAAATGTAAGATTTTTTGGGCGGTTTTGAGAGTTTGTTCTAACGTATCGTTCTTTCGTTTGTAAGACGTTAAGGGGATGAAGCTAGGGGTCTTTGAATCCTCGCGAGCAGGGCAGCCAGTGCCATCTCTCTATCGAGGCTTGAAGCTTCGCTGAAATACAAGGATTGCTTGGTCAATTGTGAACAGCACCCTTAAAGTACAATTACACTATCTCGATAATTGCCTCTACCTAATCGTTACATATTTCCGTGTTCATAATCGCGAGGTATAATACCCGGAATCCTCTCTATTTTTCCTGTCACGAATTAGCAACAACTATTTTAGCTATTTTAATGATTTTTAATCAATCGATCGAATCAAATCTTCCAGCTATCATAGTTCCTAAATAAACGAGATCCTAATGTAGCTCGTTTGATTTTCTAATAGAGTCATTGGTACCTTGGGCGAGTTCCAGATAACAGCGTACAAAATCGATAGATCAATTCAGTGCCTCGGGCGGGTCTGCGGAACAATTTAAACTGGATCGGTGGACCGATAGATCGATCGACGATCTCGTAACGATCGTTTTTTCTCAGTGGAGAAAAGATCTCTTGATAGTCATAATTCTCTTTCCGCTCGAATTCTCGCGATTCCCCTTGTGTTAGCCGCGCGATAATGCTCAGCCCGCAGTGAGGTCTCGTTTCCTCGCATCGTCGAACCACCGCGGGACGCCTAATATATGATTGCACCGAGCCATACCTTTCTCCCGGCCGTTCATTCTTTCCCGCGGCACGTTGTTTGCTCGTAGAAATATATTTCTCATAAAGTGGGAAACCTAGAGGTCCGACTTTCCGTAGCAACGTGCTGAGTTTATGCTCCCCGGAGGATCGTTATCGATGCAAACGAATCACACTGGTCCTCGTTTGATTTACTCCCGTTCCCGTATCTACAACTTCGAACTTCATCGGCCTCTGAAAGGACCGAGAGATCCTAAACGAAGCCACGCTTCCTTCCACGGTTAGAATTATGCTGCTCGTAAAACGGGAACCCCGGAGAATCGACTTTCTAAGGCGACACTTCGAGTCTATAATTTCCCCCGCTCGAATCCTCTATTCATACTTATACCGTCGAATCTAACTTTACAGAGATACCATTAAATCTCGGGAACTACCTAACAAATTTTAACTTGTCACTGAGACAAAAAGAAGGAAAAGAAAGAGAGTCAAAAATATTGCCTCCCTTCGTAGAAAGTTTCTTCGAGCGCAACCGCTTCATCGTGGCAGTCCCTGCAAACGCTACCGGAAGTCGACAAATCTTCCGCCCCGGGGGTAAAGAATACTCTGTTGGTCACAGTCAGGCCATTGGTAATTGTCGTACTGGTACAGTAAATCGTCCAAAGGCCTGGTCAGCGTGCTGTAGACGCAAGCAACGAGAGCGGATTGCAGCCTAAGGCAGGAATTAGACTCGAATCTCGTCTCCTTGCTCCCCGTGTTTTCTGAACTGGCTGGCTGATGATAATGACGGTAGCAGGTGCTCGAGTCGATGCCACCTTCGCACCTTGCTTCCCTGATCTTCGTGGCCGCGTACACGTAGACGCGCGCACGTAGGCGATCGTCGTCGTCCTCGTCGTCGTCGTCGACGAGGGGTCATCCGGTAATTCGTTGCTTCAGGGACTACGCTTCCTCTACCTACCGTCGTACGCGGTCAGACAGGTATATCCTCACCTCGTATCTCGTCTGTGTACAGTCTCGTGTCTCTTCTCTCCCTCTCTTCGTTCGATGTGTGAGACTGGTAGTTTGTGATGTGTTGGTGCACGTGTACATACGCCGCGCTTAATATCTCGAGCCAATCTTAGAGCTTGCATTCAGTGGGTTAGTGCCGTAAATGCCAGTAACCATCCACCGGCAATGGCCACGAGTGGCTACCACTATAGACGGCTAGGCAGGTATTCATTCCATTTGCAGTTATGACGAGTACGAGTTCAGAGGCCGTGAGAGTTTGCCGGCTCCTCGAGCCGCCGGTCTCCGTTCCAGTCTGGAACGTCCAACGCGCCGCGTTACACTTTCGCGCCTCCCCATATCGACTTTTCCGGCGTCACCTCCTACACGCTCATGCTTTATGGTACCTACGTGGCTCCGCGCTCTTTTGATTGACGTTTGACGGGCCGTTGCCTGAGGAAAATCGGCGATATGCGGAAAAATTCATTTTTGGGGGGGGATATGGTTAGGTGTGGCAGTAGGATGTGAGGATTTTGGAGAAGCATGATATAATGCAGTTTATTAGTTATTTTATTATTTTTGAAAATAGTATTTTCCAAGGGAGAATGTTATAATCAAGCATTGTGTTGACAAATCGTACACTAACGTAGAGTTTAAAAAAGGACTTTGCGACCTGGATTTCCAAATTTTCCGAAAAGTTCCAATTCCAATCGGAGATTTATTTTAATACAAAATGAGCGTAAAATACACTCTTCTTAACAGAGATATTCGGAAAGGTAAAATGAATTAGAAGATAAAGTAGAAACGAGGAAAAATGCACATTTAATGAAATAAATTTCACAACAATTTTCTCTTATGCAGAATTCAAAAGAGAAAAGTATCTCTTTCAATGCGCCTCGTTCCATACGATTTCCATGTCATCGCGTACGCGCCTATTACCTCCCTCAAGCAGAGCATCCTTTCAAACAACATCCCGCACAATAAATACTCTCTCGTATCCCGCCTGCACTTTTCTCGAATTGTAAAAATAGTGAAAGCATCCCGTGCAATGAAGTCAGATGAATCAGCCTGTATCGTGAACGCTTGTGCATCGCCAGGCGAAATATTCCCGGTGTTATCGCGTCGTCGTGATCGTTGGCCAAGTGGTCGCCAATTACGTCGAAGATGCTAATCGTATCGAGTCTACGCGTCCACACGGTGTGAAATATCGCGTCGATGGTCCTTTCTGCTGTTAAAGGTTAACGGCCTCCGAAGACGGCGCGACGCGACGCAAGAATAATTCCACGTTAGGATGCCGACGCGACGGACGACGCGAAAAAGAAAAGAAGAAAGAAAGAAGGAACGATGGCTCGGGCAATATAATCACCGACGCGATAGAAATAGGATGAATACTTTGGTGCGCAAGACATACTCTTTAGCGCTCCTTTGACTCTCTTACACGCGTCGCTCTATGCCGTGGCCCCTGTTATTGCCGCAGCTTTTTCACCTTCGACTTTCTCGCGGATCCTAACCTCCCGGAACGATTCATCGACGAGCCGGACAGCCACAAGCCACCGCCGCCGCCACGGTAGTCGCAATTATAGAGTATGACTGCACAGATTCGTTCGGTAATTTGTTATCATTGAATAAACACATCGAAAGGGACAAGTGGGTGGAGGAGACGTGAGGTTCCCGGCGTCTCTTTTACGTTAGCCAAAGGATCGTAATCTTCGAAGGAGCGCGAACCACTTTCTTCGCCCTTTGCTCGTTCTCGGCCTCCTTTGTGCTGAACCAGGCTCGTTCAACTACACTGCGAACGAGGTAAAGCTTATTCGAGACCGTACAATCACCGATGAAATCATCTCTAGATTCGAATTATCGAGATACTCGCGAGGAGCTAGGAGAGCGCATAATCGTTCTGGTAGCCTCGATAACTAACGGAGGAGGATCATAGGAGCTAGGCAGGCTAACGATAATACCACGATGTTGTTACTCGATGTATCCAGATAATGTAATCTCTTGCGCGGTTTCCATGAAAATAAAACACGTCTGCGGTGGATTGCCTTCGAGTAGAGAGAGGTCTCTCAGTTCGGTCGGAGGAGGCTTGTGACGGAAAAAGAATCGCTCATAATAAATTCCCGGTGAATAAGAGAGGACGTTTTAATCCGCCCCTGGGCCTGGCCGCGCGCGGCCACCACAACCACGGGCCCGTACGCAGCGTGAATAAAGAGATATCTCTCCTCCTGGCAACAGGCGGTAACGTCTAAATTAAATGTTTCTGGATCGACGAGCCGCGGATTCAACGTGTCATGCGCCGCTCTTAATCTGGATTTAACGGCCAGGTCTGTGGCGTGAGGCCACCTTGCGGTGCCTGACCGCTTCAATAGAGCTTAATTGGCGAATACTCGGGCTCTGTATGCGCGGCCAAGCGTATAGAGAGATGGTATAGAAAGAGAGGCGGAGAAGGGCCAGTGGAAGATGGAGCGAGTGAAAACGTAGGCGCGAAGGCCTCCGTAGGCCTCTCTGGCTATGTGCTTCTTCATCCTTCTTCAAGCCGTGACCGTAAGTCTCCACGGTTCCTCCTCCTCCGCCGCCGCCGCCGCCGCCACTGCCGCCGCCGTCTCCTCTCTTCCGCCCCGGCCAGATGAGGGCGAGAATGACTTCGCCGATTCGTCCGCGCGTTTTAGTTATTCATGGTATAATAATGACGATAACGATAATAACAACGGTAATGATTACGTTTCTGAGACGAGCGCGGCTCTCTAACGAACACTCTCTGTGTGGGAACCGGCTCGCTGGCTTATCGGTTCGACTAATCGGCACGCTCGTGGATAAATGTTTGTTATTAATTAGCGTTTCGCTTTGGACAACAGAATAAGCAAACTAGTTGGACAAGAGGAAGAACTGGATGTTTGAAGGATTAGTTCCCCCTCAATTTCTTCCCATCTCTATAGGTTCGTTCCATTTCCTTATCCAGGAAGCTCGCTAATATCAATTTAATATTCCACGACCTGAATTACCTTCTACTTCCTACAAATGATTCGCAAACTTTTCCTTCATTCCGCGAATATTACCTATCCGAATACTTTTCAATTATCTTTTAGAAAAATTCTCATTCCACACATGCATACGCGCAAACACCAACTAGACCTCCCACCAAAACGTCCATCAACGTGTCTCCCATTTTTCACGTTCGTTCCCGTAACTTCGAAACGACCCTGCGCGGCAGAGAGGTGTTCTTCCTCGACGTCTCGTATACTAGAAATAACTATCAGCTTCATCTGTTCGGATCTCGGAACAGCCTGAAGCTACCGGCGCGCTACCATGAAAACACGGTAGCGGCGTTCTCGCGCGTCTCGCGTGAACCAGATACACACAGGCTCCGGGCCCGTCACAGTAAATTATCATTTTCATAGCGGCGTGCCGGTAATTTTGAGGCGGCGAGGCCTACGGCGCGCTGCGGCTACTTACGCGGCCGCGGTAAGAAGAAGATCGCCGCGGTGCTCGCTTCGCGGTTCGTTCGAACGCGATAAGAAAATCGCGGGGATGACGCCACCGGCGCGGACACGCTCCCGGGAGCGTATTTTTCGCGGTGACTTTCTCTGGACATCGCCGCGATCGTAAATCAAAGGGGAACGCGCGCGCCGCAGCGGGAAAAGGGGAAGAAAGACGAGCGTTACGCTCGCACGAACCGTGTCTTATAGGTGAGAGATAGCGCAGGCTTCCTTCGCGATTCCAACGAAAGGTGACCGCCACAGATTTAACCCTACACTCGGGCAATGGTCGCTGGTTTGCTTTTGCAACACCGCGGAGTGCTCGCTGTTGCTGTCGAATTAAGCGATTTGTATGGGTCAGTTGTTGGTATAAAGGTGTAGGACGAAGTGAGATGAATTCAGTTCTTCTTGCTTCATTTTCCAGCGTCATTGGTTAGGTATGGTCATTTTCGAAACATTCTCAGTAGGAATATTTCGTATATTCATCTTTTAACCCTTTCGCTTTTTGCGGTTTTGGCGGTATAGAAGAAAGCTGTTTATACGGTGTTTCAACTTTGTCTTCAACTTCTTCAAATTTGCATAGTTTTATGGAAGTCGTCGTACAGTAACAACAGATCTATTCTGTCGGAATGGGTAAATGAGATACCTACAAGTGATTATTATTTTCTTTCGATGATCTACAAGATTCCATACCTCGGTAGCAATAAAAATCTAAAATCGATCAAACGGTACACGGTATTTATCCCACGAACTGGTTCTCCAAAATGGCCGCTCTTAATCGTCACGGAGCCCCAATAATTACACAGCGGAGAGCAGACTGTACGCCTTGATTACGATCGCTGATCGACAGCGTGTCGAGAGCCGTGGACGTCGTCGTCGAGGTGGGCGTCCAGGCGAGGGAAAAGAAACCGGTACCCCGGAAGCGCATAGTGACAATAATTCGTGGCGCGATCGGTCGCCAGATGCTAATCGACTTGACGTCACTCGGCAGCTCCGGAGGCGGACAGAATGGATCGACTGGCGTCTGGCTACTGATCGATAGCGGCTGCTCGTCCGCGCAGAATGGTCGCGCTTAATGATCGGCCGGTCGTTTAAATCAAAAACCTTCTCTGGCTGCGGTGAAATTGTCATGCATTATGCATATCGTGCGCGGTGATCGCGCGCGCGCCGCGTCGCGGTCGCACAACCGCCATTACGTCGTTATGCAATTTTGTAATTAATTGTTTTTCTGAATTTGATATTTCACGCGGAGCACCGGTGTCTCTACCGTTCGACTCGCCGCGTGAAACCTTTAGCACTGATACCGCGACCGTATCCATATTCCTTCGATCAAATTCACGGTGCCGCGCCGCGGGTGGTAGCAACATCTGTCGCTGGCGGAATGCGAGGCTAATTGAACGGCGAGTGTTCGATGGTGACGCGACCAGGATACGCGCGTATATACAGGGTGTATCTTCGTTGATGGGGCCCACTTTAGGGACGTGCACTCACACGGTCGTGTGTAATTTGAAAAATCGCCGGGGAAAGTATGGTGTATTTTTAACCACCGTTGTATGTTTGCATTGGGAAACGTGTCCGAGCTTTACGATCCATTAAACTCATCGTCTAATTTTCTTATACTTTGTCACGAGTTCCACTTGCAACAGAGACCGCACCGAAGTGTAATTCGGGGTATGATGTAGTAGCTGTTGCGAGAGTGTTTCAGACGTGTCTTTTGTATATTGAAATAAATATCGAAGGAGTAAGACAATTTGTAAGGTGCATACGAAACTCTAACACCAGATGATTCTTCACATTATCTACATGATTACTAAACTTACAACATCCTCGGTATCTCACGCTCACGTTATCCCGCACTTACCTTTAACTCAATTACTTACTTTCGTCTGAAAAATATCTCCGAGCCATTCAATTATCCTTCCTCGTCTTATCGGAAGAAACACTTGCTACTTCTTCATCGGTACGCAATAATTCATCGAAGATACCATTTCCTTCTATCTGTACGAAACACTTCTCGGTTGGGTAAAGAGCAAAACCCGGTCGCAGAAAATACTCCGGCAGCAAAAGGGCAATCCGTGTCGGGCGGGCATCGTCTGGAGCTTAACGTGGAAAATGAAGTAGTTTTCTTCTCTGACAACGACAATCGTTGGAGCGCCTGGAGCGTTCCGCGGCGCGGCGGCCAGCAATGGCACACCAAGCACCGTACGAGACGCAGCAGCTTCCTTTCGTCGTGCAGAAGGGATCGGGCAGTGCATTACCCGTTAGACATGGCCCCCGCGCTGATATATTGACTTGGACAAAAAAGCGACTGTTCTTCTGCTCGCTGGCACCGCGGTTGCCGCCGCAAAGTCCTCCCCTCCGGCCTCCGCCGCCTCTTGGCCGGCCCCACCGTCTCGCTTTACAACGCGTTGCAGCAGAGGCTTGTGCAGGACTGGTTGCACACACGACGAGGAAGAACGATCTAACGTCTAATGGAGTTTTCTGTGCGCCACGGCCTTTTCTTTCGGCGATTGGATTCACCTCCCTCGATCCCTCGAGATTGGTTTCGTGCCGCTGCATGACGGAGAAATGCGACTGCCAGCGAGACGAGTCTCTGGTAGACGAACCAGTGAAGGATAAGGTTATTGGATAGGTACGAAGTGCTATTGGGAAGCTATGAAGCTCGAGCCCTTTGCCAGAGTGCTTGGGTACAATTGTTAATTGCGCCACTTCTTCGTGGAAGTAAGATCTATTCCACCGTGGATTCGCGAGCACCTGGGAGTAGCTCTCCGAGATCCATCATAGAAGCTGTGCTGTTACCTTCTTCCTGGCTTCTTAATTAGAGACTGAGGGAGAATGGTCTGATTATGGAACGTCCTGATTCACTTACACTTAAGTTCAAATCTCTTTCTCTCTATTGTACTGGGTGTTAAAAGGAGAGGGTTTAAGGCTTTAGTGGCTCATGGTACCCTCTGACCTTAGGTACCTTAGGTCCTAGAATCCATCCTTTCTATGTGAAGTCTACTTTTTTTATTTACGAGTGTTCGATATCATAAGTGAATCTCTTCACTGAGTGATAATCTTCTGCTTTCACACAATTTCAAACGATCTCTCGTGAAAAAGTTATAGAATCCTTTGAACTCTCACAAGAGAATCTCTTGCTTCACAAGTGTTTCAGACCTTTAACTGTAAAAATACTTAATCAACCTAGTCTCAACCTTGTTCATAAGACTCTACAGTTACGTCTGAAGTCTCCTAGAACTCAAAACCAAAAATCTTCTTCACCTCTACCACAATTTCGTCCAATCTTCGCAAGTAAATAGCGCATTCTCTTATCAGAGTTCAAAGAATCCTGAAACTGTTTCTAAGCATAGTTAGCGCTGCAAGGAGCCGCGAGGGAGTAGTAGGAGAAGGAAGAAGAATAGCCTGGAAAGAAGTACACTGGTATGTGGGAGGGAGTGGAGGGGTGAGGCGAAGATATAGGGGAGCAAGAAATATAATCGCATAGCGAGTGTGGCAGCGGTAGACCACTGGCATGGGGACGAGGAACCTATTATAGCGGGAGCGCGAGTAAAAGAGTCCGGACAGGTGAGATAATCAACCTGCAGCCATAGCTGCGAGCAGCCTCGTAGTAATCACTATTCGCGCACGGTGTGTCTTTTAATGCCTGTACGACTTGTGCCGTGTGCACACCACCACGCAACTTACAGCCAGGGCGTTCGAAAGTTTCCTTGTAACAGCCTTCGACTACCGCCGATCGCTGTGGTTTTCCTTGGTAACGAGCGATCGCCAGCCTCGTTGCACCGATTCTCTTCTCCGCGACCAAGCACACCCGCGCAATTACATGTCCTCTCTGGGTAAAAGTCGACTCCGTGATGCTTCTACTAGCCAAGTAGAACGTTGTATCTTTTCAGAGAGTTCCTTTTAATTCTGCTACATCGGAGATTTCTCCTTGCAGAGACATATTTTCCTCTCCGAGTTAGAAACAGATATCGACGTCGATGCAACTTTGTGGTACGTGTGTGTAGCTTGTTGCAGGTATTCAACGAGTTCGAGAATCGACAATGATAGCAAAAAGAAGATAGATCACCTGGAACGTATATACATATATCGTTGGATAGGCTGGTCTTTTTTTTTTTTTTAGAACGTTATGAGGAAATTTGATTGTAGATTAACAAGGTAGCAAGAATGATAGCTGAAAGCTATCTGAATATGTCTTCAGTATATCACCGGACTTGTTATCCCAACTGCATGAAAATTTATCGGCAATTTTTTACTCCAACTCTACGATCTACAGTTTCATCACGAGTCAGTCCTAGCATTATCCTAACTGTAGTCATACATCTGCTTAGATAATACGTGGTGCTCCTCCACGTGTCTCTTTATTATACTCGGATTGAACCATTACTTTCCATCCTATTTACTTAAGACCAACTATAGATCCTAGCCAGCCTCGCGGTTTCCAAGTTTCCCCGTTTATTCTTACGCGAGAATGTTAATATAACGTTATACAAGAGGCGCATACATCACGAGCCGGAGAGTTAACTCGAATCCCCTGGGCGAGCATAAATACGCGTCAAACGGCGGACCTGAGACTACTGTGGCCGCAAGAAACCGTAGTAAAAACCGTCTAGCAATCGACGACAACGGTTAGCAGCGTTATGATAACAATAGTCAGCGTGAGAAAGCCGAACGAGATATGTGTAGTATATCTAGCTTGACTTAAGGCGCATCGATAATCGGGCAGGAGCGCGCGAATCACGATTTCCGCGCGTTACGCGGCCTCCTTAGAAAACATGGCACAGCTTAACCCACTGACATTATGGAATGATGCCTTTTCTTCAGAGAAACACGTATCGAAAGTGTATTTTTCTTTCGTTTCCCTCGGTTTTTCTTCTTCTTTTTTTTTTCTTTTTTTTTTCTTTTTTTCGCAGCGGTTGCGCAATTTTCGAACTCTTTTTAAAGGGGTTGGACACAATGGTCGTCGTTTTCTCACGCGGGTTTCCATAGGACAGCCTCGTTATTTTCTTCCAGTTGGAACGTATTTTATCCAACCATGTGTATTTATTGATATACGAGACAGTACCCCGCGTTTTCGTCTTGAGAAAAAAAGACCACCGGCGATATGCAACCGGTCGATCGTTGCTCTCTCGTCTCGTGTCGCATTCGACCGTGTACGAAGGCAGCGCGTGCACCCAATATTTTATTGGCCAAGCGACCACAGCCCCGGCTACACAACAATGCCCACCGTGCATTGTGCGAGCACGGTGTGGTCTGCTCGATGGCTGATTTACCGCTCGTCTAATTTGTAGGCGGCCGCCATTAAACAATCCATAAATGCGTGCGCGTAAAACACTCCCGAGTTCGGGCGAGCCGAGCAGAGCCGCCGCGCCGGATTGGCAGGGATGTGTGCGTGCCTCGGCTGCCTGCGTGTATATACCCGCGGAACAGAACGTTTTATTCATATTCAAATGGACGAGCTTTACGATCGCGCGAACGGGAGTGAGAAGCTTAATTTTCGTTCCAGGATACACCTTGACGTTCTTCTATTTTAGCTTGATGGACGATCGCCGGGAGTGGGGAATCGGACACTTAAACACGGTTATTGTATATTTTTTTTTCATTATAGGCTACGCGTTAGTTAAAAATCCGGGACCGTTAAATCGACTGCTAATTTTTCACGAATTTACAGTAAAGTTCATTTTGCAATTTCCTTCATTTCGGTAAAGTCGAGAAATAAAAAACTTCTCTAAAATTTCTAACTCCTTTTCCGAATATTCTTGCAACGCACAGCGATCTGAAACATTCATCCAGCACAGTATGTGTCGGTGAACGTGTTAATATTCATTCGACGATCAGTTATTCAGTGCTGAATAATTCCCCGCCAATAGCCTCTTAAACCAATAAGACAACGAAAAACTCTCTACTAGCCTAGCAAGCTTCCCGGTGGATAGGCAACCATACGCAAACACTGGCGTGTCTCGAGGATTGAACTCGCGACCTCAGTCAGGTTCAGCTCGAAACAATACCCGGCGCCATGCATTCGGTTTGCTCCCTCGAGCCGGGAGGCTGGAGGCTGGTGCACGGCAACACGCAGGTTCGCACGAAAGGAGATAAAGGGTGGAAAAAGGAAGAGAAGGTAGCCTATTCCATTCATCGCGGAATTCCAACGGATGGCCCGCGTGTAAACGGCTTCGATGCTTTTCCGGAGCGAGCGCAGAGAGAGCAGCGTTACCCGTTCCCTACCTGCGGCACACAGTTTGCCATGGAATTGCCCATAAACACCATTACGACTACCGGGGCAACTTACAGCGCACTTTGCCGGACTTATGACGCGGCTATGCTTGAATTAGGTACTCGTTACCAGTATTACGTTTCAACCACCTTGTTCTGGAGCGTTCGGATATTCTGACATCGTCTAACCAACCTGGACACATCTAGGTGTGATTGAGAGTAGAAGAGAACGAAGAAAGTTACTCTGTGAGAGGAGAGTGTATATCCTACGGGAAACTGCCCTCGAGAGTTTGTACGTTAAATTGTTGGTAACACGTTCACCGCTTGGTCACTGTTCCGACAAAGTGCCATTACCGTGTATTTTTCTCTTTTTTCCTCTCCTCGGAGGAAAGCACACCGCTGATGGTTTCTGGATTAGAAATTCGTGCTCGCGCTTTAGATCGTGAGTTTAGGTTTGCGCCGTGTCTGTCTGGAGGCGTTCGAGAAAGAAGTTGATGAATTATCCGCGGTGGGAAAAAGTGGCTATCAGCACCGGCGGAACGTCGCGTTCTTGCCTGGCCAAGCGAGCCGGTAGAGGCACTTATGGATGAGAAAGAGCGATAGGCCGATGATTTTAATAGTGTTCCCAATTAATTACGGCCGTGCAGAGCCAACGGGGTCTTGGAACACGTCGACCTCACGTCCGATCTCGAGAGTATGAAAATTAGAACGGCGAACCGGCTCGGGTTAATGGGCCTGGTGAACCGGCAAACAAAATTTCGCCGCGTTCTCGTGATCCTCGCGTGTTCTTGCACCGAATGCCAGGCAAATTGCGTTCCGAGGAACTACGCTAATTGTGGGACTCTTTACGCCGCCGTGAAATGCTCCGAAGAAACTTTGCATCCTTAGTTAAGAAATTATCTCAGTCGAACCGGGGGGAAAACATATTCCTGACGTATTACCGTCGTCGTTCTTTTTCCTACTAAACGAAAGTTTCCACTATCTCTGTATCCCAGATTACTCACACTTTTTGTTCTGTGTTTCTTCGTCAAAATACTCCAAGATTTGCAAAGTTTCTCTATGATTCTACTTTGCGCATCCCCCTATTCTTCCACCCTTAAGTTACTTTCCCTCGATTTACCTTTCCGTCACTCCTCGAACGGGCAGTTGTTGGCGAAAATGCCGCTGCATCAGCACGCCTCGCTTATACGAATAGACGAGAGAGGACTTTTAAGCTTCGTATAGGTTGGACGAGCCCGTGAGTGGCTCGGCCCATAGACAAGTCGCGAGCTCACGGACGACGACGCGTAACGCGACGTGGCTTATTGCCAATGCATTTTAAGTAGTCTACCATACGGGACTCTCTCACGTGCATTGTGCACCTGTGTTGCCCGTGACACCGGGTTCGACTCGCGGTGTTGCTCTCCCTCTCTCTCCCCCTCCGTACGTGCACGAACCCGCGAGGATCCGCGTGCACAAAGGGAGACCGAGCGAGACGTCATGATACGACGAATTATGGACGTTGCTGGTATTATTATTGGACGGTGCGACGATCGGGCTACGAGCAACGATAAACACCGCATCGTGGAACGAACTGACCGTGAGGAGAGGATGTTTATGAGGTGTGTAATTGCGGGTAAAAATAGCTGGTGTGAATGTTTTCTTTGGATTTCCACAACCATTCAACGAGGCTCTTGTGCTCGGGGAAGAGTGGAAGAATTCGAGGGAGATCAGGAGGCAGATGAACTTTCTGTTACTTTTCAGAACTTTTTTAAAAATTAGGCAAACAATATCGTGCTTTCCATTCCGCTGCAATAAATTATTAAACTCAGAGTTCTGGAACTTTTGCTACACGCTGTATAACACGAAACGAAATTGCCTGAACAGCATACTAAAGTTACCAGAGAAATCTCTAATCCAAATCCTGAGAATGTAGGCTAGGAGATCTGAGATCTCACGGAAAGATACAGCTTCCAAGGATCGATACGTCTGAGCTAGAGCTTCGCCGAACACCGGTGAATCTAGCCACGCACAAAGGCGTTCGTCACGAATAGTCAATTCGAGAGAAAATCTTGACTGGTCGTATATACGTGTAGCTAGACGGAGAATGGGCCAGAACGATTGGCCGCATGCAAACAGCCTGGCTGATGAAGCCATTTTGCTGGTAGCTCTTAGAAATCGCGCGACGAAATCTCTGACTTTAAGTAAGCATTGTATGGTAACCAACGCAGAATAATTGTATGATGCCCGCGAACAGACGGACGCCGCTTTCGATGTTTTTATTCATTTCCCCGCGGCGATACTCTTTGAGCCTGGGATCGATGGCCCTAGGGAACAACGTGAATTGAACATTTTTTCAATAATTTCAAAATCCAGTTAACTGATTTTTATTCCCTTTGGCAACGACGAAATAATAATTAACCTAAGGTAACCGTCGAACTAAGATCGATGCATCTTCGTCGTGATCTTTTTCTCGAACACGAATCCACTTTTACGTTTACTATTCCCAAGTAACAAAGAGGCCCACCAAAGCGGGCTATCGCTCGATTTTCGATGTAACATACTAGCCACCTCTGACTCCGGGCAATTTTTAATCCCCGCTGCCTGACCAATGAATCACTCTCCGATCTCCTCCGGATGCAGCTACCTCGCTCAGCCTCATTTCGTTCTCATCATCAGAATCCGTATAGCCGGGGGTCGTGAGCTCATATTTCTCGAGCATTATGTCCCGACAGCGCATGCACACACATCGCCCGCCACGTGTGTGGCTGCGACGCGTAAGTAGGTAAATACCTGGGCTACCGACCGCGTGCACGTAGACCCGAAGAGCGCACAGTAGTTGCAGCCGTGGCGTAAAAGCGGAACACGAAGACCTAGTAGAACGACGTCGGTGGCACAAAGGGAGCTGTTGCCCGCACGAAAGAGCCTCGCTGGTCGAAAGACCACGGAACGATAGACCGTGTAAACGCGCTCCCACTGCGAGGACCACAATACCTTGGACGAATAATCGCTCCGTGGCTTCCGTAACCTCCGAGTCGCGTCTAAAAGTCGTGTTCGCTATTAATATGAACCGACTATCCTTTCGGTGGTATTGTGCCCCGCCACTTTTCCTTAATTGCATCCTTTGTCAAACTTTTGTCCAGGTTAGATTCGTTGAGAATCTTCGTGTTGTGGGATGTGCTTGGAAAGTTTGGGAAATTTTCTCAGGTGTTTTTTAAATGTTAGAAGTGCAGGATCAGATTTAGATGATAATAAGAAGCGTTTGAAAGTCGACGAGTTCTTTTGATTTAGTGTTATTGTGGGTGAGGAGGTAAGGAGAAGTTTTGTTCTGGTTATATATGTATAGATAATTTATATGGAATATATTTGGATGGTTAGAGTGGGACGAAAGCGGCAGGAGTCTCCGGTGATAACAAAGTCAAGATACATTGGGTCCGGATCACCGTTAGGATGGGTGACCGTTGGAAGAAAAATAATTGTTTATTATTTTCTTCCCTCGATTTCGAAATTTGTCGTTAAGTTAGGCGGTGGGGGGTTAATTAGGTTCTGGTTCAAATTCCTGTGATATATGGTTTGGTGTTTTCGGATATTGGCAACGGTTAGTAGTAGTAGGGGGGGTTCTTCTAGGGTATATAATGATTGTCGGTCTAAGTCAAAACTTTCAGTTCTTGCCGATTACCTCTGGGGGGAGGATGGGTGGTGTTGGGTGCCGTTGGAAGCCATTGGAAGCCGTTGGAAGCCGTTGGAAGAAAAATTAGGATTATTGATATAGTGTTGTGATATTTATTCGGTTCTACGGTTGGACAATTTTTAATGATTGTCGGGTCAAAGCTTGCAGTCGTTGCCGATCACCTCTGGATGGGTGGTGGGTGCTGGGTGTTGGGTGCCGTTGGAAGCCGTTGGAAGAAAAATTAGGATTATTGATATAGTGCTGTGATATTTATTCGGTTCTACGGTTGGACAATTTTGAACGATTGTCGGGTCAAAGCTTGCAATCGTTGCCGACCACCTCTGGGGGGAGGATGGGTGCCGTTGGAAGCCATTGGAAGCCGTTGGAAGAAAAATTAGGATTATTGATATAGTGTTGTGATATTTATTCGGTTCTACGGTTGGACAATTTTTAATGATTGTCGGGTCAAAGCTTGCAGTCGTTGCCGATCACCTCTGGAGGGAGGATGGGTGGTGTTGGGTGCCGTTGGAAGCCGTTGGAAGAAAAATTAGGATTATTGATATAGTGCTGTGATATTTATTCGGTTCTACGGTTGAATAATTCTAAAATTTCGTATTGTTTAGGATTCTTCTCTCTATCTGTGCTGTTGTAGCATAATTGAGCCGTTTATTTTGAAAGTGACCTAAGTCCATTTCTACTTAAATTGAGATATTTAAGAGTTTACGTGTCAATAAAATTAAAAATATACGTATAGAATACCAATGTGTCATACTGCTTAAGTGTATCTAAAAGAGTTAAATTTACAATTCCTATTAAAACAATAACAATTATTAAGTGAATAATATGTGTTTTCTTACCGAAAATGGAGTTAAGCCACTTTCAAAGTTAACAACCAGATTCGTTATAAAATTTGAAGGAGCCTAAGTCCATTCGACATAATGTTTGAAAAAACATTTCAATAACACAATTTATGCAATTCAGGAAATTTTTAACTACATAAATTACATAACAATTTACTGCTCATCTACATTTTGTGTATGCGCGAGGGATTTGAAGAAGTCATGGTGCTCCGGTGGTATATATCGTAGTAAGTCCATCATGTCCTTGTATTTCGCTGTTGTAATTCGTCTTATATTTTTATAAAGTGGTGCCAGTACAATATTTTCGAACTTTCTTGGTCTACCCCGACGTGGTAATAAATCCAGGATTTTAAACTCTGCATTCTCATCCATTGATATCTTATAGAAAATTTTATATGGTTCATTTCTCAAAAAACGCATCCAGCATATTTTTGACCAATTTATTGTTTCTCCGTTAGAATTCTTTACCCTTTTAAAAACTGCGTCCTCCAAAAATTTTGTTGATTTGAAATCCTCTTGTTTCATTTCATTTAGAATAAAGTTAGTTTTTGATAACATTATTGTTGGATTATTACTAAGAATAATGCGTCAGCCAGTAAGCAAAAATGAATTGTGTTATATATATGAGAAACACTGCTAGTGAAAGATGCGTAATAGACTGATGTATTCTCGGTCTCTTTCCTTAAATGCGCAACAGAATTTCTGTCGTGCCCTTACGGTTTTTTTTGTTTCTTTTTCACTTTGACTACGAAATTCGAAGAGAAAAGACGTCCTTCCGCGCCATACAAATAAAAACACATTTAAGAAAATATATAGTGAACGCTATTATTAAACCCATTATCCAATAATTATAATAATCTTGGGGGACAAACAGTAAATTATTTTTCTTTAATGACATTTCTACGAATCTCTATCATTCGGTAAAATCCTGATACTAAATACTAATTAATTAAAATTACCTTCATCACTGCCTTCGGACATTTGAAAATCCGCACTTTCGGACATTATCAATAATGGATTGGACTTAGGCCACTTTCAAAGTAATGGTTTTAATTATTGAACTAACTGCGAAAACTTATGTGTCCAAAATATGTATACTCTGAATATACTTAACCGCAAATGTTGTTTATAACAGTAAACTTCAAGTTGTACACGTTACTACGGTCAACAAAAAATAATTGACAAATAGACTTAGGCCACTTTCAAAATAAACGGCTCAATTCTTCTAAAATTTGTTATTGTTTGGGATTATTCTTCTCTCTATTATAATACCTTCCATATATACATATAAAATGGGGGGAAAGTGCGAAATCTCGATAGTATTAAAAAGGGATGAAATTTCTCTTTCGATTAAGAGAGAATATAACGACCGTGGAATACTATAAAAACTAAACAATTCTCGTAAACATTTAATTAGGCATTAAATCCAGTATTAAATGAAATATTAAAAATTCAAGTTAAAGAAAGTTTTTCGTTTCTTTTTCCATCCCCTTTGGAAAGGCATCTGCTTAGTATTTAGCGAAGAAAATATCGGAAAAATGACGATGATGAACGTCAATCGGGAGCCTCATTCGTGGATAGGTCCCCCAACGGTGATTTATTCATCAATTAAAAGGCATCCACATTGGTCCACACGCCTGTTCTCTAACCGCGATCGAGCACCGG
>NW_017100427.1:2409497-2442345 GCF_001263275.1 Habropoda laboriosa
TTGTTAAAATGGCACGCGAATTTTACGACTCTCGCGTATAGTGCTATAAAATAATCGTAATCTTTGGGTAATGCATGCTCATGCATTGCCGACCGGCAGCCCCGCGTCGTATTCCTTCCCAGGCCCTTCCTCGAGTGGTCAGGATCGTGCTCATAGTGACTATCACTGACAAAGTAACGCGGCGAAGAAATTCGATATAAACGCAACGCTACGCCGCCCGATTCCCCATAAACGTGTTATTACGCTCCAAGCTAGCACCGCTGGTATTCGCGTAAATAAATTGACGTATTGGGGGGACGGTGTTTCTGATAATGAGATTTTTCCTGACGTCTCTGATAATACCTTCATAATTACTAATTACATTCGATAACAATTTTGCAATTTTTTTAATTACATCCTTCACAGTCAGTTTTTAGAAAGCTTTTTTAATTTTTAAAAGTACTATAATAAGAATTAATGCACCCTGAGGTTAATTTTCTAATTTGACAAATTTTCAGATGGAAATATTTCTTAAATTAATTTAAGTTTCCCAAAGAATTAAATAACTCAAATCTCTTGACAGTATCATCTTCATCAATTACCATTACTCTGAACTGAGAATAATAGGAGTCCCAAGTTTATGACTAAGTTCTTGACATTGCTTCCTGCGACAATATATGATTTCTATCTACCCATGAATAATACCGCTCGACTCAATTAAGATAATACTGTCATTGTCTTGTCGTCTGGTTGAACGATCACACGCGCGATTGATATACAAACTTAAGAAAAGTCTGTCGTAACGAGTTACCAATGTAAAATTTGTAGAAACTGAAACGTGAAAGCTTCTCTCTGGTTGTTGGTTTGGTGACGTACCCTATCGTGGAATGAGCAGCCACTCGACAAGCAATATTAGCATCGCGGTGGCTACGTTCGATCGGTTCGATTTGCATGGAGAAATGATTATTGTGCTGTGGCGCTGGCAAGAAAGAGCACGCGGTATCAATAGTCGTGCGAATTCTTCGTCTCGTATAAATTTATAGCCCGTGGATTCGTCGTCTGACAATTTCCTCGCATACCTCGTAAATAGACAAGGTCGTAATCCGGGAATTGTCACGGGTTTATGATGTACAGGGTGTATCGTTACGCGTGGACACACGACGTTGACGATGGACACGGGTGCAGGCAATATTGAAATTTTATGGAAATGCGCCGTCGTACCTACTGCATGACCTCTCCCCCATATACGTCTATTTCTGCGTCTGACCACCATTTCTAACAATTGAGATAAAATAATACCATACGACAATTTTCATTATCCTTTCTCAAGTGGCGACCACACATTACGAAGTTAATTCTCTTAACCCCTGGTTAGTCTGATGGAGCCTGAATATCCCAACGCCGTCGTTTTCACGATTCTAAAAATAACACGTCAAATCAAAGAGAATTTATATAAAAAAGAAATCATACTCTTGTTATTATTAATTCTGAATAATTTGGTGTAATTTATTTGCCACTATTAGTGAAATATTTAGATGGTTTCAGTGGTTTAGGCAAAAATGAAATTCCCTTTATCTTCAAATCTATTAATGAGATTTTACTGATTTGAAACTTTAAAGCAATCCAAGGAAAGGATAAAAATTCTAAATCCTCAAAATGTCATAAAAATTTACTAGTATCATCTCGTACCTTCAGAAACAGCCACCAAAGTAGACTTACAACACACTCCATGTTTCCTTACCTACAAAGTGATCTATATTTTACGTTTGCCCCTACCTAAAGCACTCGACCAGACCACACAGCAGTAAACTCCCGAAACGATACAATAAAATCAGGAAAAAAATGGACAGAACAAAGGGACCAGATATTTGCGCCGGCAAATCTTCCTCGAACATCCCCTAAACGGAAGCACAACGAGAATAGGGTTAAAAAAAGCTCAGTTAAGACAGCGTTAACAATGAGCGTAACGCTCTATCGTTCGGGCACAATTAGATGCGTGATATACACATGCATAAATGTAATACGTAGCCGGCTCGCGGCATTATCCTTTATGGCTCGCCGGGCAAATCCATAAAACGGTATACAGAAAGTCAGGTTTATCCTATTCTCAGTGAACGCGTGTACGCGCCGCGGTGTCAACCGGTGGAAACGGTCGGAGATACGACGAGGTCAGGGAGTAACGGCCGTTTACATTTGCACGGTGCACGTAACGTTCTCTGTTTAAAGAGTGTCCTGCCACGAACGACCCCCCAGGTGCACGTCGATTTCTGAAAGTCCGCTTAATTTCCCCGGTAGAGGAATTCCAGCGCGCGAACCAAGCCGCGAAACGATCCACGGAAGAAGGCAAACACGCCTGTGTGCCGTCGTCCTCTCCGGAAAGGTTCTTCGCCGCGCGATTATCGAAACGAGTGAAACCAGATAAAAAGCCGCGTCCGTTATCGGACTGTTAAAACGGCCGGGATAGGTGTGTGTGCGTGTGTTTTTCTAACGACGTCTTGTGCGCGTTTCCCAACGACGCGACGCAACAGCGTGCTGATGGCGACGCGACGCGGAACTCGAGGGAAAAGGACGTGACGAGAAGAATCGATCGGTCGTTCTTCTTTTTGCCACGCAGAAGTCCGATCCCAGGATGTATGAGTAGATCCTCTGATTGATTTTAATTATAGATTCTACGCGGCAGACACGCGCGGATAGATCCCCGTCCTTCCGAGATTTCCATCGAATTTTTATCGTTCCGCTGAGAATTCTTCGAATAAGCTGGGATTAGATAGGGAAAAATTCGGGGAAAAGCGGAATTCTTCGGTGTTAACTACGGTTTATTTATTAACTTGGAGATTCTGTCGGCTCGAGTAACGTGTGGTATTCTGTGGAAAGTGAGTTTTCGGGTAAAAAAGCATTCTTCGGGTTGTATTGAAATTTGCGGCACGACGGAAGCTGAGTTTGTTCGAGTAGAAAATTGTGTATGCTGGGTGTTGCTGTGATTCGCGAAAATGTCGTACGGGGATATGTCTGAAAATAGTATTACGATCGATTTTAACATCTCATTTGCGACTACATTCCTACTTGTAATTAACAGGTTTTACATTCCTTCGTAATTAGCGAGTTTCTTAACTTATCAACTGAGCGTAAACCGGTTCATTCGTCATTCTAACGAGCACAATGCTTTTCTTATTCAAGAAATCTCTGTCTTCGATGCAGACACAGAACTGACTGAATCATATCGAAATTATATTTTTCCCAAATATAAAAACATAAGTTGATAAAAAAGTGTAGAACGCTCTGTATGTAAATTCATTACTCGCGTGCATAGCTTCTCATAAATTCGTATACGAGTTCATTGACCTCAGAGGGTTAATCAAACATTCCCAAATGAAACGAACCCAAATAGCAGGTTAATCTAGCAAGTTTCAACCTAAAGAAAGAGTCACATCCCTACTCGAACTTCTCCAAGTGTCCACTGACTTATGGACAACAGTGACCGCGAATCTGTGCTCGATCCCCGAAGAGAATCACGGCTGAGCTCCTAATAGAGCGCGTTCGATGAACCGCCAGGGGTATAAGTCGCCCGTCCTCGAGGGTTACAAAAGAAGCAGGACGGCGGTGCGGATCGAAGAGGTGCGAGACGCAGAGTCGTAAGCGCGGGTATTACGACCCGGCCGCGAAACGCAAGACCTGGCATCGTGAGCAGGAGAGAGGAACGTTTAAGAAGCCCATCGGGATGCCGAGGGGGCCGCGATACATGTAGCAAAGGTCGGGCCAGCACTAAACGCCAGACAATGCCCGTCGGCACCCTTTATACCTTCCTCGATCAGGCCGCAGGATGGCTCAGAAACGGCTCCGTGGAGTTCCGCGAGGCCCCGTAAAATCGGCCTTTTATCTCAGCTCACGGAGCGCTTCGCTCTCTTGTAAAGTAGATCGAGCCACGCCAATCAGGAGCACAAGCTTCTTTCCGGAACGTAACGAACCACCATTCGAGTCCTTCTTCCCTTTCACGGTGAGCGTGGAACCTTCGTATCGCTGCTGGTAGATCCTAATCTCGTGAGTAAACTAACGTTTGAGAAGAAAAAGAGCGAATTTTTTTATGGGCAAGTTTCAGTTAGCGGTGAATTCAGAATAGAGTAAAAATTCTCTTGTTTTACTGTTAGTCTAAAGAATTTTTCAGTGGATTTATAAAAACCAAGTGACGTATGCTACATTTCTCTTAGGAAATGGGTAGTATAGAGGATACTTGAGTGAAGACTTATTATACTTTGATTGATGAATAGCAGAGTTCTGTACAGTATTGAAGTTTGTAATGTAATCAAAGATTTTTTTCTCCCATTCAAAAATTCAGAAATATCAAATTACTCCTCTTTTTCTCCATATAAAATGAGAATCTCCCGTACTCACGTAACACTCGACTACCAACTCTTTTACCCTGATCAATCTCTAACCATGATCGATAATTCCTTTAACGCACTACTTACTACCGACGAGCATCAATAGCTCTTCCAATTACTCTCTGAATCGCACGGTTCAGCTTTACCAATACCCTAGATTGCACAGAAACAAAAACGATCGTTTCACGCGATGGTTATTACCGTTTGATAATTGAACGAGTTTCGCCAAGTATTTCTGCTCGCGCATAACGTTTCCCGCCGTTAGATCCAGCGTATCGCGTTACCGGTACCGTTCATCGTTCTCCGCTGTCAATGGGAATAAGAGCGGCCGGTGCTTTCGCCGCAAAAGTTCTAATTAAGCGTACGATAATCTCGCCGCGATAGCCCTCGAGCGGACTTTATAAAGAGAGGCTCACCGGTGTGGTTATCGGGCCACGATCTCGAGCGCCATGCTGAATCGCGACCAAGAATCGAGAGGCTCACCAAGCTCGACCCTTCACCGATCATCGCGATCTTCGAACCCGCGCGCCGCTGATTTCACAGTCTCGATCTCTCTTTCCACCTTTCCGAAAATTGTAACGAGATCGACGGTCGGCGTCGGCGGCGCCGTTCACGCCCCATCCTCGCCTTTATCTTAATATAATCCGCATCAGAAATTCACGCGAGCTTTGTCTGCGCCTCGCCGACTTTCAAGCTTGCCGCTCGCGGTTAAATCGCGGCTCGAGCTGTTTTATCAGAGCGGATCGAGACTGACCCGTGACCCCTGTTCGTCGCCTATCGCCTGCAAAGTCCATACCTAATGGAACATCCTATTCTTCTCGCGAAAGTCTGCTCTACTGTTTGACGAGTGGAGGACATTCGCGAATTCGTCGGCTCCTGTGAATTTGACGGTGTATTCCGCTGAGTTTGCTTTTGTTGTATTTAATAAAATAGGATACAAGCACCGAACGGAACTTAGAGTAGTAGGTAAGCAAGGGATAAGATCATTCGATGGCGTGATAGTTGCACGCACCACAGGTTCTGGGTCAATACTAAAATCTTCTTCGTACGCAAGAGAAACCTCACTTTTTTTATTTTACTAGGCACTATACTGTTCAAGATCGTGCAAATATATTACGATTAAAGTTACAAACAACTTATAACATAAGGAGAGTTGTGATCATCGATTGAAACAGGACATTTAAAAACTGGGTCAAATGTGACCCGGCAACCGCCGTCCGAAGGTTAAAAGAAGACTCCAGATGTCCGAAACGAATATTTAAATACGACGTTCGTACAGAACGACGTTTTCGATTGCTCCAATAGGGAGAATCGAACGTTCTGCGTGAAAGTTTCGAGGCTAGAGAAGAGAGGAGATGTTAGTGAAGACGTCAAGAGGAGGCCTGGACAATAATTAATCGTCGGTTAGCGAAACGTTCGGCACGAAGCTCAGGGAACATCCGCGCGAGAAGCTTGACGATCGTCAGCGCGAGCATTCGATCCGATCTCGAGAGCGGCGTGCAACGACGCTGTTCACGGGACGCGTATTACATAGTATTAATTTATGCGCGGCGATAGCGCGCGCATAAATTATGGAACTCGGACGCGCGCGGCTCGCACGCGAGAGACGGCTCGTTACGCACCGGTGAAACGTGCCTCTCTCGTCGCCGCTCTGCAGAAGATCCTCGGCCCGATAGATGGCGATAAAACAAATACACCGGTGCGTAATTGTGAGTGTAATATTATTAATTATCGGTGCGTTAATGGAACACACGCTCGGCCACGTTGACGAGCGGACCCGCGAATTGTTCTCTTCGCGCGAAGAATCTCTGATGGAATGCACCGATCGGCGGAGAGGTGTTCTTGGGAAATTCAATTTTCCTAACACTTTAGAGGAAAGATCTTTGATGTTTCCACGTGATATGTATAAGCGGTGATCAATTAGCTGATTCGTGTAGCTTTCATAATCAGGAGAACTTGAAACGAATGTTGTAGAAAGTGTTTATACACGCAAGGTGTTTCGCTCTATGAAATAATTCATTCATCAGACTTTCTTAATCAGCTGTACTTGTATGTACAAATGTGCGAAGCGTGCTGTTGCGCCGAACAGAATAAATAATTCATGAAACTTTTTTTTAATCAGCTGCACTTGATCTGTGCTGGTCTGGAGAATTATGTGCAGGTTCCTAACAGTTATTTATGCGATCTTAATTTTTTTGCAAATGCAGTCGCTGACTGTAGGGAAGTGTTGTCCAAATATGTTACTTTTTCAAGTATTGTTCGTTGAGTAAATAGTTCATTTGGTGCTTTTAGGAGATTCGTTTCTTAACCCTTTCGTGACCGAATTATTATTTTTTAAGTTTCTTATTTATCTATCGATCATCAAGTTTGCAACGGATTGTAAATTGAGATCAATTTTTGCTCAAGTACTCAAGTGAGATATGTTTTTTACATCGATTAGATGATCCTTTTTGTATCAAATAATTTTTGTTCAAGATATATATATAGTGGTCACCGTAAAAGTGCGTTGTTTTCTGAAATAATCGCTCGTCAATTACGTAATGGCGTAGTGTCGCATGGTTGATAAGCGATACATTAATAGAATACGCAATTATTCCTGGAAAGTCGAAGCTCCCTCGACGTTACAAGAAGTCGTTCTTAATTTGATGTATTGTTGAACGGAATGTTGATTGATGTTTCACGGAAAATCGTGATTTTTTTTAAACGATCGTGGGTGGAAACCTTTTCGCAACCGCATCGAGGAACGCTTATTTTTCTCGCGGCGAATGAAATAATTGATGACTTGATGAGACGTATAAGTGGGGACTAATTAATGAGATCCTTGAACCTCTCGTGACCCATCGGCTCTCGAATGAATACCGTAGAAGGCTTCCGGATGCAAACTGTGTCCTTTTCGAAAACGATCGTTTGTCAATAGATCACAATGAAACTAAATGTAGAGGCTCGTAATTGAGAGTGCAATGTTATTAATGATTGGCACAACCTAATGGTACCCGGCGATTGTTGCTAAGAGTACGCTATAGAAGATGGAATGTTCTTACCGGTGGAAAGTTATTGTTCGGTTGATGTACCGTCAGACGGAATGTTAATCAGTACCCTCGGAAAATTGAATGTTTCTTTCTGTTGCTGTCAGTAAAATGCTTTATAAAATCAAGGATACGCGACTTAACGACGTACGTAAATGGTAGCTTTATAGCCCAGGTCCTTGTAATAAATTCTCCTCAAGGTTTTCGGGTATAACACGTGCCACCTTGTCTCAGGAAATAAGTTCAAAATCGATACTGCAAGTCACTTTCGTTCAAATTACTTTCCATCGATTTTTACGTCCTCTCGATATGTCGCTCCTTAAATTCAGTACATTTAAAAACAAGTTACTTTTCCTTCAAGATTTCAGTGTTTCCCTGTCTACCGTCAAATTTTCCAACTTTTCACAGGTGTTACTCGCGATAGTAATTCATCGCTCGATCGTTCGTTCCTTTCGATTGCTCGTTATTCTTCGAGGAAGCGTCAAAAAGGAGGAGGAAAACAGAAATCTTGGAACACTGACTGGCGAGTCGCGAATGCAAATTGCCGAGGACCGTTAACGGCCGGCTCTAAATCTTTAACAGCCTCGGTTTGCCTCTCCCAGGCCACTAACTTACAAGTCGTGAGAGTTCGTGAGACGTACGCGAGCGAAGAGGGGCAAAAACAAACCCCGTTACTAAATGAACTCCGTCGAGCTTCTCGTTAATGGATTTATCGTTCCCTTTCTTTCTCTCCCTCTCCTTCGAATTCTCCAAATCGTTATCTCCGAGCCTGTATAACCAGATCGCGAATATTGCTCGAGGAATTTTTTTCAGCACCTCCGGAATATACGACGTATCGAGTAACGATATTTGAAGAAGCTAGGAATATTCATTCGCAGGGATAAAAGAAAAAAAGAAACACACACCGAGCGAGAGGAAAAATATTTTCCATAAAGCGGCGGCGACCAGCTTGATGAAAGTTACGCGCCTCTGAAGTTTCATTAAGGTAAACGACATTTTATGTACATTAACTCGATGTCGTTTACCGGATGCTGGGGAACAACAAAAATTCCTAATGACTCGGAGATACGTAATTCACCGTGAATCTGACATTGTAGTTGTCTTCACGTCTGCCACCTATGGAAACTAATGTAATAGAAAGTAAATGTAAGGCAATTAGAAACTCGTCGTTCGGTTTGAAAGGTGCGACGATATTCAATAAAGAAGCTCGACGATTGGAAAATCAGCAGTTAGATATATCAAAAATTCTCTTCGGCATACACGTTGAGAAATTTCCAAAAAATTCTCAGTAACCAACAAAATGAGTGTCTTATTACTCGAACGTCCCGTAGAAGCGAATAAACATCGCTAACTAACCAACACACGTGCACATAGTTACGTATCGTAGTACGGGGATCACGATTAAAATCATCGATGAATCGTAATTAAGCACGAGCGGTAGGTTTAAATGGCCGCGTTTCTTCGGTGGATAAAAGGGTCTCTACGGGCTGTTGTATCGTGGCCGCGTGAAATCCCATCTGGAAATCGAGCGAAACGAAGCGATCGGTGGAGATCCAGCGAGGATTGGTCGTGGATAAGAGCATGGCGGTATAGTATGTCGGAAATTATAGGGTGTTATTCGCGGGGCATCGCGCGAGCCCAGGCTTTGCGATTCGAGGAAGATAGCAGCGTGCAAAACTCTCTTCGAGACTCCGGCCGACACACAGGGGGGTTAAAGGGGGGGTAGTGAGAAGACGAAGAGAGTACGCGTTTATAAGGTCGATTTTAATAGGGGTTTGGTTACAATTATGAGGTCGGTAATGGAGGCCGGCGCTCATTACCTCGCTAAACTGGAACTAATTATTATGTTTCACGGCGCGTTGCGATAATTCCTGGAGAGTCAGTCTCTCGCGGAGGTACCGGCAGAGTGAAACAGAGAGAGACAGAGGGAGAGACAAAGGTAATGAAGAACCGTTGCGTTTCCTCGAACGTGTGTTTTACGCGGCGCGTAAAAATCATCGCGGATGCTATTGGGGAGGAACGCGTCGAACGGAATACGCTCGGCGAGCGTAATTGGTTCGGACGCTTTTCGCGATTAAAGTCCCGTCGCGTGCTGAACGGACACACCTGGCTGGAGAATTAATCGCGGCAGGAAAACGATCTTTCACTGGTGGAATTTAAACAAGTTACGGGGCCCTGTTGTTTTCAGTGCAACGGGAATCGGATTGACTGATCCGCGCTCGATGCTCTTTCGGACGTGAACGCTTTAATTTAACTTTGTCTGTGAGAGGGTTTGGTTGTATGTGAATCTTCTTTCACTTGGAGTTCATTTATAGAATGGGTGTTGTTGGCCGTCATTCATGGAGAGTTTTAATTCATACGACATTTAATTACTTGTTGGTCAATTTTAGTGTAAGATTGAAGAATTGCAAAATTATTCATAGGGATTTTTTACTATTTTTTACTACTTTGATATAGATTTGAACGATCTTCGAACGTCCAACTTTTTGAGAGCTTTTTTTAATCAGGATTTTTATGGATGTCCAATATAAAAATACATTGGAGATAATGATAATTTTTAAAATAGTCTATTAAATTTCAACAGACATACACTACTGCTCATAGGTATTTGTCCATCCTGGACGTTCATTCACAATATTCTTTATTTCACTAAGCAATTTCATTTAACCAGTTTCCAAAAAAGGTCAAGGATTTAACTTGCTTAAAAAAATACAATTCTTCCGAAAAATTCGACACATTTTTTAATAAAGAGTCTTTCTACTCCACCCAATTAAATGAGTCAAATCTGCACGAACTTTCAACACGATTCAATATATCATCACTCAGACGAAAGAAAAATCGAAAATGGAATTGAACGACGATAGTACCTATACGAACGAGCTATCACCCTTCCTTGAACCGACCAACGAAGCATACATTATTACTCGACGCTCGTTCCACGCAAGAATCCGAGTCCTTTCAAGGACTCTGACCGGAAGACAAATAAGGTGGACGTATTGCGAGGACAAAGGGCACGAAACGGTCCCCGTGTGGATCTCCACGTGGAGCCAGATCGGTGCTGTGCTCGAAAGAAGCGAAGAGTGTGCGAACGTATTAACACCTCGAAGGATTTATGATATTAGGCCAGGGTAAGGCGACCAGGAGGGGGTCGTGAGTGAGAATGGCGGGGGTGGGGAGTGCACAGGGCCCGAACGGGGTCCCCTGCGGCACGGCGGGTCGGCTCTCACAGAGGCCACTGGAACAAATGGGCTCAATTTCATATTTTGTAACACCCTCGCTGTTCCACAGCCGGTGCCCGAGCACCCACGCACCTGCGATCTATTTCATCGCCGTGTTTCTCCAGCTAAAACCGGCCACTCGCTGTTCCAAATTATGCATCTGCCTTCGAATCTCGTCTGCTCTGGAATTCCTCCTTTTTTCCTTTGCGACTTGGGTGGAGGTGAGAATTCCTTACTGTCTCGTGCAGGGAAGTCATTTTTACGATGGAGTATTTAGTGCTTTATAGACGACGATATTGGCGTAGTTTAATTTTAAGTCGTTCCTTTAACCCTTTGCATTCCTAACCCTTAAGATTAACCCTTTCGCGACTGAATTATTTTCTTAAATAATTTTTCATTTATTTATTGATCGTCGTGTCTGTAATGGACACTAAATTCAGATGAATGTTTGTTCAAACACTTAAATGGGGCTTGTGCGTCTGACTTGTCGCTAAAATACATTCCACCGTAAACGAAATTAAAAGTAACACTAATTTCTCGATTATAATTACGCGTTTATCTCGGTAATTAATTAAAATTTCATCTCGCGAGATGCTGCAACGATATAGTACCACACGAGCACTGAATTCATTAATGAAGAATTTCATCGATCACGTTGCACAAAGAAGTACCTGTTGCAAGCACCGCTTTTGTTTCGATTTCGTATTCCCTCGAAGGCCCGCGAGCCTCGCAGGCGCGCACAGTTCTTTTTCCTCCACGCCTTTGCGAACCCGGCCACAGTGATCTATAGCCGTGGAACACGCATGCAACTCGCCACCCCCGCAGACATATCCGCTCTCGCGCCACTAACAAATTGATATAATTTGTTGTTAACGGGCTGGCCGGCCGTGGCCCGCGGCTAAGATTCGTGCGAACCCGGAAAGTCCGCGCGAATCGATCGTTCCGATCGAAAATCCTCACCCGAAGTAGGTCAACGCGTCTCCTTCGTGTCATACGAGTGGGTCATAAGCACCATCGCGTGTTATTTGCTTGAGTAATCAGTTGTTGCCGCGGAAGGATTAATCTCGGATCGATCGAGAGATTCATTAAGACTCCGAGTGTGGAAATGGAAATAAAAGTTGACTCAACTTCTTTCCTCGATTCTCTTTCAATCTTAATTCTTCTTCGACGCTTTGACGCGAACGATTCAAATTTTGTGTCGTGAGATTTGAAGAAATTATTGGTAAACTTGTATAAATCTTTGAAATTTTTAAAATAATAAGTATGTTTGCTCTCTGTTTTCTACACATTCTTTCTTTTAAGCTAGTTGAACTTTCGAAACTACTTCCAATTTTCTATCTACTTAATTCTGTATCTTATTGAATTTATCCCGTAAAACAATTAATCCAATTTTCGTACGACATGTCACCTCTACTATCTAAAATTGAGACAGTCAAAGGCGCGTTTCTTTGTCGAAGCATTAAGGTGAAATCACGGTAACGGTACGCGAAACGTTTTACAACTGTTCCTCTCGTTATCTCTCGCGGAACCTCTTGTCTAACCAAGAGGATCTCTCTCTCTCGAGACAGAGACAGGTTCGTTCTTTGACCGATAAATCATCCGTTCGATCCGATCGATCTTCGCTTCGCGTTCTCGAGAGAGAGAGAGAGAGAGAGACAGGTTCGTTCTTTGACCGATAAATCATCCGTTCGATCCGATCGATCTTCGCTTCGCGTCGACAAGTCCTAAGATAGAGGACAATATCGTCGAACAATAAGTTGAACAGCAACGGGCCCTGGTTACGTCTCACCAGCTTTGGTTGTTTGCCCTCCTTTAACGTCCTTCGTGTTGTCGGAGACAGTCAACGTTTACTTGGCAATTATGTAACCCCATCAAACTGTTTCACCAAACAGTCGGAGAGCCGCGCGTTCACACGGCGATATATGGCACACGGGCCGACGACAAAAGACGTGCCCGTTACAGTTCTCCTTCCGCTTGTTTGACTATCTCACGGATGCCACGATAAAGTCGTCACCGATTGACCACGGGGATTCACCTGTTTGCCTCTCGCGCGCCGCGCAACGATGTCCCGCGGTTCGCGTACAGAATCGTGACACGTTTGTCTTCATACAGCCACGGTTTACTCACGTGTCTCTTACTGCTGAGATTGTTCTCGTTCCACGGTCTGGAATTCTACGAAAGATTCGTTGTTTAAGCGTATATACAGTTACTTTGAAAAATATTCAAAGCACAGCGCTCGAAGAGCAACGAATTTTTCTTGAAAAATTTCGATGTTCAGTTTTACTCGCATGAGAGTTCTCTCAAGAATACGAAACTGCTTCGTGTTTGAAACTCTCAGATAGTTGAGCGATGCTCTCAGACTCGCGAGAAAATACTCTCGAGAGCAACTCGCGATAGTTTTACTCTCGCAAGGACAGCTAGCTTCATGTTTGCCTCGGTATACATGCGACTCGGATTCGCGTTTCTTATGTTTTGCTTTCAAAAAGTTCCACGAATATCACGCGATGTTATGATAGAAGAAGTTAAGCCTCAGCCAATATCACACGTATTAGGGTGACTCACCCCGGGGTTCCTTCCGAAGCTAGCTGCGTATAAACAGCGAGCAGAAATCGGTAAGGACGGTGTCCTCAGTCAGTGTTTACGTGGCTGCCGAACGAGTGCCTCGACGAACGTCGCCTATTCCTCGCGATCGTAGTCTTGTAGAAATACAGTGCTCTCTCGTATAACGCGATTTTAATTGTACGCGAATTTCGAATCAATTAGCATATTCGTGCCTGTGAACTAGTCCCTCGCAAGTGCCGCTGCGTACAAGAGGAGCAGTGTCACCGAACAGCCGAATTTTTAAGAAAAATCAACCGACCAGTGCATCTCTACGAGTTACATACCTACAGCGTGAATAGTGTAATTCCATAATATGTATGTACGTGTATGCGCAATCAAGGAAGATATCTAAGACAGTAGGTCTTACGTTTTTATCGAGATACGAAGATCGTATTCAGTGTTTAAATGAGATACCCAATATTCGTTCCCCTTCTTTCGTCGAACGAATGATTAATTAGCAGCGAAAGATTACGCGGTTTAACGCGACGGCGAATGGGTTCGAGGCACTTGTCAAAATAACGAGCGCAACGAGGATTGGCCGCGGATCGGAAAGGTATCGTGGTCTACGGTGTGTGCAACTCGATCGTTGCTCTTCTCCCGTGGTAAGGGTGAAAGGGCAGCATCTCGTTATGTAAAAGGGCGGTCCAAATACCAAGCAAATTGGCACGACTCCCACACTCTATGATCGGTTGTCTCGCGTGCAAAGATGGTAAGTGGCCAGAGCGAGATCCGCTCGGAAACGAAGCAGGCGCGTATTATAACGAGCCCTGGCTACGTACCCCACGCCGTGCGTGCGTCATTATATATTACGTTACGCTTACGCGTATGTAATTGCGAGCATCGTCCACGAAAGCCTTTGATTTATGTCTTCATACGAGAGACGTTCGCGAGCGCGTGGGCAGCCTCGTGGACGTCCTTCTCTCCCTCTTTCTCTTCGTTTGCTGTTCACCTTTCTGTCGAACGAGAGAATACCTATAGAGAGCCCCGTTTCCACCGCGTGCACAACCCTGCTGGCCGCGTTGATTATAATTACGATATAATTTAATGCAGTCACACCCCGTTTGTATAAGCGGCACCGTGGTTTCGAACATTCGGCCCGCTCTCGCGAGGGAGCAACGCGATAGGACGGGATTGATTCTTTTTTTTCTCTTCTTCGTTTTTGCTTCGGGTTCGTTCGTTCGTTGAGGTTTCGAGACCACCCACCAGTTTTCGAATGGATTTGGGTAGTTTGTTCTTGTTGCGTGTGAACCTCCGCAACAAGCCAAGTTCTATCGTCGTGTTTTGTTTAGGAGTGCAGTTTCGTTGCATAGCGTTTGGAGAGTCGTTTGATAGCACAAAACTGTATTTTATTTTTAAAATTTAGAGATCGTTGAGAAGATGTGGGATTATTAAAAATTGTGACTTTTTTTCAAATTATTTTCTTTGGAAATTTGGAATATTCGAAAGAAAAATATTCAGCTATTCATTTGAATATTCAAATTCTAGTAATTATTCCAAAATACGAAATAATTGAAAAATAAAGTAAGCTTGCGCCTGTTTAGTAACGTTGCAGAATTCCATTTCGAGGTCACAGAAATGGTAAAATTCAGCCTGCCTCTAATTAGAATCTCCTTCAGTGTTACTCATACCTTTCCAAGAACTCGACGAGCAGGAGTCGACTTTTTCCCAAGACTTTGGAGTTTCAAAGGGAACCGGAGGCTGTCCGCGCATCGTCGGCGCGTCTTTACCCGAACAGCTCGAAATTCACGCCAATTTGCGAGCGATCGCGAATGGGTTTACGCGCGAAAATCCGCGGTTGAAACGGAGAATCCGACACGAAAAAAACGGGCGAGAGATCGAGTGAGAATCGGTGGAAGCGGCCGGTCGCGCGCCTAATTAGAGAGTCGCCGTCAATTTCGCCAGCAACATTTTAAGCCGTTCGCATAACGCACGCCCACGCGATTCAGCTTCAGGCAAAATGGACCCCCCGCGGCCACCTTCCGACCGCCTAATTACCGAACAAGCCTATCTTCGAGCGGGACGTTGCCAGCGGGATCATCTTGTATCTACGGGGTGTCTAAAATTCGTACGACATTCTCCAACCCTAACTATACACTTTTTCCTCTCTATCCTAAACCTCCTTGAACCGTATTCAACCATCTGTCTTGCAACAAACACTCTGTTAATTCTACCGCCTTATAGAACACGAGCGTACACGATTAAACCGATCGGTTTTCACGTGAAACTTGGCTATCCATTTGTTGGAAAGACTTGGAAACTATCTCTATAGCGTGGTACCTGTTAAACAAGCAACGCCAATTTCCGTATTTTCCCGTGAAAGAACGAGGCTCGATAATTGAAGAAGCCATATTCCAGCGGCGGCGTGTCCGAAGGATACGTAACCCCATCGACCCCGCTGTCGTCGGTTCTAAGGACACCCTGTGAGCTCTTGGAAGCGTTGGGGGATAAGCGTGGTTGTACCGTATATACCTGGTACACGCGTACACAGCGGCGATCAGGTTGGCTCGGGCCTGGCTTGGTTGGCCGGTGCGCGTAATAACGTTACCGTGAAATAAGACCAGCGGTGCATCCAGCTGCGAAGCGCGCATAAACTCGGCCGATTGGATCCTAAATCGGTACGGGTCGGTTGTCTTAAGCCATGAAGCGAGGGAATGCCAACACAGAACTTGTGGCGCAATACACCCCCATCGTGTTGAACGAGGAGAGAGGGGTAGGAGGAGGTATGTGTGTATGTGTGCTCTCGCGATGATCACATCGCGTATTTATGCGGCACGCGTAAATTTCGTCGACACACGGCTTCCCGGAATTTCGCCGCGGCGCGATACACGCCTTGTAAAGCTGGTCAGCTTGCTGCCGGGCCCCGGAGTCAGGATGATGAAGAGGGAGCGAGATAGCGGTGGAATTAATTTGTTAATGCATCCCGAGCTCTGGTCCTGATCGCGGTGCTCCCTCTTCTTCTTCTTCTTCTCCACCGCCGCGCGTTCACCTCGACGCGCGTACGTGTAGTATAGTGTACCTCTGTTGGGCTCACGCGCGTGCAACAGGCTACGCGTGCAACGTTAGTAAGTCACGCGCTACGAGGAGAACGGAGAGGAAGAACGCGCGCGCGGATGCTGGATGGGACGCTTTGGATTTAGTGGACGGCCGATAGAGCCGTCTCAATTACGGCACCGGGCTCCAATTTATGGCGGGAGATTTCGCTTGGACGCTCTCTCTCTCTCTCTGCTGCTGCCATAGGGATCGGCTACACGCGAGCCTTCGTTGGAACGAGCGTCGTTGTCGTTGTCGTTGTCGTTGTCGTCGTCTTCTGCTGCTTTCTAGGACGAAGCTCCGTCTTGTCGCGCCGATAGAGTCATCAAGGGGAACCGAGTGGTCGATCTTTTCTCTCCTCTTCTTCTTCTCTGCTTCGTGTCTTCCCTGTTTCGAAAGTCTTTCAATCGAAAGAGCATTAAGCACTTAAGGTTACTTAGAGAGGTGCTAGCCTGGCCGTGTGGCTCTTTACACGCGCACGATACGTTACATAATCTAACACCGAATACCTGGGTACCCGTAGAGAAACGCGCTTATCTGCGGCTCGTTAGCCAAGCGTTACCGCGTGAAAGATTCTACACGGATATCACTGTCCGGGTGAGAATAGGTCGAGACAAAGGAGAAGTTGGCTGAATGGTTTTGGTCGCGAGAGAGAACGAGTCTGGGTCAAAAATCGGTACGATTCCGGGGTGGAGTTGGATCACAAGGGGCGGGCATCATCTCCTCGGTGGATGTACCTGTCGAAAGGAGATGCACTTCTCTTTTGAGAGTGAAGTGACGTGCTCTCACGATCCTTGAATTCCTCGACGATCGATTTGGATCTCTGAGAGGGCTGCGTCATGGAATTCTGGATCGAGGCTGTATGAACGGTTCTATCGTCGAGATTCTTCTCACTTTTTAGAACGCCACTTCACTTGGATGTACTTAACGTAGCCATTTGTCTATATTTTACGAGCCTCATTTTTTTTGGGTTATTTTTATGCTTGTGCAGTATATTGTTTTACTGTTACACTATTACCAATCAATTTTTTAATAATAATTATTAATTCTTGCATCTCACAGCAAAATTTAGATTTGTAATTAATGTACAAAGAGAAATTGGGGCATAAAGGGTTAACTTGTGGTATCACGGAGTTGTAATAGGTCAGGCAATTTTGCTAGGAGTGTTGGTTAATCAATATTGCTGTTAATTGGTCGTATAAAAGCTGTTCAATGTGTATTAAACACTTTGCGTCTTATAACTGTTCATCACATTCCATTCAGCAATTCACGAGACACCTTAATCCTTCCATTCATCGTTCACAGAATAGCTTATTCTTTCAACGTACATTTAGTTGGTCACTTGGGCTGTGTTTGAACTGGCCACGATTCCTCTGCTTACAAAGAAAAAATCTTCAAGTATAAAGTAGTAACTGTCAACGTCCGCAACGATGTGTCAACACAAGTGTTTCGTGTTGTATCGATGTACAGAACTTCATTAAAAAAGAAGTGTCATACTTTTATCACGACCTATTCTCATTCTAAAAGATTCCTCCAGTCTTAAAATCATCCTCATTGCGTTCCACGCAATTACTTGTCTAACCCCGCCAAGTGTTTACTTAATTTCTCAAGTACGTTTGAGTGGCACTCTCGCTTTCCTGAAGATCTTGGTGACAATTGAAGAATGTTACAAGTGCTCTCCAAGTAAAAACATTAAAAAAATGTTGATACTTTGTATCACACTTTTTTCAAGGATAAAATGTAACAGTTTATCTGAAATATCCGTGATTTTTCACGGCTGCAGTCCAGAAACACTATCTCCAGTCTGTCTACGTATATTCCTCGTGAGCTAGCAATAGATTTCACGTGTCCAATGCTGGAATTGATATCCCAGTCGAAGACGGGGCCCCATGAATCCGCTGCAGTGACACGGCTGGAAATTGAATCTATCAGAACGGAAGAGGCATTCCCGCCCCGTCAGCCCGGCCTCGTGTAACCTTTCAAGGGCTCTACTTCTCGTCGTGGCGCGCGGACAATGCGTTACGGGATACCAGAAGGTCCAGCGCAGGCCGCAGAAGGGCCGAGAGCCGCTGACGGGCCATCAGATAAGCTCGTGTTTGCCTAACCTCTCACCTCCCACCGGGGTCCGGCACGCAGAGGAACAGCGCTGCCCTGAAGAAGTGGGTGCTGCTGCTCATCTTCTGCTGCGACGTGACGGACAGGTTCACCGTCTCTTCCTTCCTCGTGATCGTTTAAAAGCTTTCGAGAACGCCGTACCACCGTCGATCCATCCCCCTTCTATCTCTCCCGCTCACCCGACCAATCACGGTTCGCGTTAATAGCTTCGGGGAACGTTGCCTCTATGCTTCCGATCGGGGGATTCAGGCAACCAGATCTCCCAACCTCATCCTGTCCGTCTTTTTCTCCTCTTTTTGCGTTATGCAACCGATGGACGGAATAATGGCGCGTAATCGAGGCCGCGATTAAGATCAATGTCGGCCAAGACTGAGTGCAGGTGGTGTTTTCTTTGACGTAGAACAGGGATCTAGGATATTTTATATTGAAGAGGGTCGAAGGTACTGGATGTACGAATGGCAATTAGCAACTTTAGGACGAAATGCGTGGAACACGTGATATAGAAATTTTCTCGGTACGTTAACCCTTTCACTGCGGCAGATTTTAGAGAAATCTTTTCTTTTGGCTGTAAGAATGAAGTTGAAGATTGAATTAAGGTAGAAGTACGACAAAAACTGTCCATAGACGTGAAAATCGACGAAAAGGTTAAAGACTAAATGAGATAATGACTTGATACTTTCCCAAGAAACCCTACTGTGTCGAAAGAATGATCGACGATAATTCACGCGGAATTACACAAACCCTACTCTCGGAGGAGCCGAGAAATAAATTACACTGCGTTCAAAAGAATCAAATTATCGATACACTAAGCAGGTAGCATATCTCAGCAGTATCGAGGAAACGGTGTAGAATCTCGACTAGCACCCAACGGAATAACAACTCTCGCGTAATTAAGTAAAAATTGAAAGCTCGTTAATCAACGTGGAATTGATAGGCTACCAGTAGTCGAAGGAAAAGCTGTATAGAACAGGAGACACGACGACTCCTGAAGAAGATAGCGAGCAGGATATATAGGACGTGAACGGGGGAACTACGAGGGATACGGTGAAACGAAATCACCATTAGTGGGAGAACCGTATCTCCAGGTTCGACGTAATAAACCAATTCTCTCCCTGTGGAAGGTGTCGAGGGAAGAAAGCGTGGCCGGGCCGAGCGTCTTCTAATTGGACCGCATTCCACCCGAGTTCCCCTCTATGTGTATATGCTTTACCGGAATTTTCATTAGCACAGGTCTTTGTCGTGACGAAACGGCTCCCTCTTCTCTGTTAGGTGTATCTAAGCCCGCGACACCGGTGTACACGCGCGCGAACGTGCCTTACGCCGGCCAGGAATCCTATCGTTTCGAACGGTTTAACGACTCGATCGAATCTCGATCCTACGAGGGAAGGTTCAACGAATGCTGACCTTTTTCAACACGTCGCGATGGATGATCAAATATTCGTCCCTTCTACTTCCTGGAACTTACCTTCTACGTAGCCTCCGCGTTCTTTTTCCACCGGCATCTCCGATCACGATTATCCACCGTGGAGGAAACACTTGGACCGGACACGTTCACGTCTCCTTTCTTTCGGTTAATTCGGCGACACTTTTTCGGGCATATTGTGACCAAACTATGGAAGAATCGATATAAATGAAAAAAGTGTCATTGCAGTTTGCAACTGTAAAAATATCGTATATAAGATACTAGAGTTTGTTAACCCACTCGAGGCCAGCGACTTTTCGAAAGTCGGTCCCTAGGAGCAAAATTATTTTTTTGCTTCGCATTGAAAGTTGAGAAAAGAGAACAAATCAGACCACGAGGCACTATGTGTGTCTACGCTCACTTTGTGGTCCTAGCTTGAAACCAGATTTTAATATCTGCATAGCGTTAACTTTTATTTTGTTTAAGGAAGATCTTATTTCCATTTCCAGATTCGGTTAAATGGTAGAAAACTTTCCTCTACAATTTTTTTTTTTTAGCTTCACGTTAAACAGAGCAAATCATATTACAAGTTTATAATCACAATTACCCAAAATTGACACAATTGGCTACGAAACACATCCAAGGAAACACATCTACTGTACTATGTTAGATCGTCGGTAGATCGATCCCTTAATTACGATTCAGAGCCTGTAGCACATGTGTCGCGATATTAACGCCGCAAGATGAGACTTCCTGGAGGGTACGGAAGGCCTGTGTACAATACCGATCCGAAGTCTCGAAGCACGAGGACCAAGTACGAACGAGCGGGTAGATGCGAGGAAGATTTTAGCGGTAAGAGGCACGGGCATAAAGAAGAGCATTATGTCCAGCGTATAATGCAGCCACGTAACGGGCGATCGGGTAGATGGTCGATCGATGCCGATCGTTTGATCATGGTGGCGATGCCGATCGTGCCGCGGTGGCGCGGGATGATCGTCGCGCGGAGAGACGAGGAGAGAGGACCTTTTAAACGCGCAGAGAACGCTCGAGCTCGGGCTAATTGTGCGATATTGTGCACCGACAATGCTCTAATGAAGCATTGTCCATGCTCGACACCGATCGGTGTTGTCGTCCGCCCCGTGTCTCCTCACATTTTCTCTCTCCCTCTATCTTTGACACCCTGTCTCTCTTTCTTTCGTTCTCTTCTTTTCGTGTGTACGTTTCTTCTTTTCTTGTTCGCCTTTTTCAAGATCGACACGCACGGGACACGGAAAGCGAACGTGTTCCGTGGAAGAACGTTCGCGATAGATGCCGGCACAAAAGCAACACGGGGACGACGACGACGCCGTTCGACGTCCCATCATGTGCCGGACGTGCCGGGATTCTTGTCGAGGTCAAAGATCGACCCGCGGATATTCTAATAAGCGGTCGCGGTGAAACAACAGGCCTTTTGTCGTTCGCAGTGCCGCGAAGATACCTCGACGAATTAGTGCTTGCCAGCGGTGATACTAATCGGGAAAAAATACGCTCGGAGTTTACACGATTCGATCGGATCTCTCATGGGAAGACAGTTTGACCCGATGATTTCGCTTCTTGGGAATCACTTCCGCTTGTTTGCTTTGAGTTTCTAAAGCGAACGAAAGGTTGGATTATGTGTAGCGCCAGCTGTTTGATTGTAAAATTGTCTGTGGTTTAATCCTTCTTTCGAGGTTTGGTAGTGTGGTCTATGGTATTTTTACGTTACTTCTGGTAACCCTTTCGATTGGAAGAATGACTGTAGGCAGATGCTGTCAAGTATTAATTGTAGGAGGTGGTCTAATGAACTTTACTCAAATCAGGATGTCGTGCAAAGTAGTTTATTTCGGACTCTTCGGCGTACGTCTACTACCGAAGCTAAGAACCGACTCTCGTGAATGGTAAAGATATCGCTGGGCCGAACCGATGGGTACTCGGTGTTTGTCACTCGCCAAGAGGCGCAGGCCCTCGTGAATGGCAAAGATATCGCTGGGCCGAACCGATGGGTACTCGGTGTTTGTCACTCGCCAAGAGGCGCGCAGGCCAAGCCATAAACCGTCCCAAAATGCCTACATAATGATTGCAGGTAATCTTTATCAGTGTTAGGTTTGAATGGTACAGTTGACTTTCCTCTTCTTATTTTCTTATCATTCTTTTATACGCGTGAAACAGACGTTAAAAAAGAAAATTTCCAGTGAATCTACCGTATACTCGTAACTTGCTTCAATTTTAATCTCTCTCCAAGAAGTTCACCGATTCCTCTAACAAACCAATGTTTACGTGAGAAAAAAGGGAAGGTAGAATTATCTAAACGAAAAGTTGCCGCCGAGGATAGGAAATGGCAGGCGGCACGGCAATGAGAATGCGGCCCCGCTACCGCTGACTCAACGAGCACGATTCGTATGAATTATGCGTAGATAGGAGAGAAGAAGCCGGTCATCTATTGTCCATGCAAATCTCGCTGGCTTTTCGCCGGCGGACGAAACATTCGCCGCGTTCTATAGAGCCGCCGCCGGCCTCTTAATAGTATTGAAATTGCTAGTTAGACGCATAATCGAGTTATAACTTTTACCGCGAATGATGAAGGTGGATGCCGTGGACTCGGTGTATCCGCGAGAGCGCGCCCTGATCGGCGCACGGCTAATGAAAACGAAACCCCTTTCGAGGCGCGCTCGCCTTCCGGGGGAAGGCGCCTCTCTGTCCGTAGCTACTGTGAGAAGCTATTCCCCTGTTCCCTGCAATTTTGCCTACGCCATTTTCGTCAGGCCTGCACGCTATTTTCCTCGCCGTATTCACCGTATATCGTCGATGTTCCGCGAAATTTCCATAATCTTGTAGACTCTTAGGCATAGACACTTTAACCCTTTTAGCATTAGAGATTTTCCGGGAGCATTTGTTAAAAATCTGAGAGGATTTTTGTAATAGAAACAGTGCAATTTTTTAAATTCCGTGAGAAATTTGGTAAACTACAAATTCAAGAAATTGGACAAAATATAGTGCCTATTAAAAAGTCATTGAAATGAAAGTTAAAACACGAAAAATGAAGAAAAATGCAGAAATGCTGCAAAGATGTAACAACAATATTCCCAAATTTCTAATAAGGAAATACATATTGATGCAAATATGTTACTGATGATCGTGTATCAAAAAGTGCCGTTAATGATAAATCTCATCTAGATTACGATACGTGATGTATCTAAAACTGACACGCGTTTATTTTTCCAATTTCCCACCATTTCACCAATATTACCCCGAAAGATACATCTTCGCATAAACTAAGCAAAAAGATAAGAATCCCCTACGATAAAACGTAATCCCGGCATTACCTTAATCAAATTTACCGCCCAATCCATTCATTCAACATCCCAACACGCCATTAAACCGCGCAAACACACTCCCTAATTGCAAACTTTGCCTCCAAACTCCTCCAAACACCGTTACGCTCACGATTCATCAAAGCTCGCAAAAAGCCTCGTGAATTATCCCGCAGCATCGAACAAGCCTCCGCCGCTATAGACGAGCTGGTGGATCTCCGGTTAACTCCGTCACGCACGCTTCGATAAAATCGCGCAGCCTCGAAAGCTGAGAGAGTTCCCCAAGAGAAGTAAAAAAAAAAAAAAAACACTTCCTCGCCGCGCGCGCGTTGCTTCCACGAACAGGAAAGCGCGATCCTCGAAGGGTGAAGCGTGTTAAAAAACCACCCAACGTTGGTATCAGAACAACGGCGCGGTTTATCACGCACGACTAATAGAAAATTATCTTTCTAATTTAAATCCGCGGTCGCGCGCGCGCGCGCGGATGTGTGTTCGAGTAGAGGAACACAGGCCGCGCGATCGTTGCATCGGTGCAACCAACCGGCCAGTTAACGGGCATAGATATATCCGGCTAGAAATAAAATCGGCGATAGTATCTCGGCTGAATGAACTCTCCCACGCCTATGCCTATTCGCGTTCATCCGTGGCGTGCGTGTGCTGGCCGGTGGCGCGCGCGCGCGAGAGAGCTCCAGCACACGCTTTCACTATATATATGCACCTCCGTGAGTACGAGAGCGTGAGGAGGAGGAGGCCCGTGAGTTGGCTCGAACGCGGTGCTGCGTGCGTTCACGGGCACGAAGATCCAGGTTCCAGGGGTCCAGGGGTCCATCGAGGTCCGACCCGCCGACCCCGGCACGTATTCGCCACACCCGCACACCGATGCTTAGGGGCCGCGTTCAGATGCTTAGGTGGGGTCCCAGGCCTATACCCGCCAGCTCTTCTTCTCCTTCTCCTTCTTCCTTCGCTATATCCTCTTGGTCCATGTGTCTTTCTCACTTGCTCTTTCATCTCGGTTCCCTTAGCTTCTTTCTTCTCACTCTTCTCCTCTTCTTCCGCTCGTTGTTCGTGTTCCTTGTGCCTTTCGTATACTCTTCTCCTTCTTACGTCTACTTCGGCGTTGTTGTCGTCTTTCTCTGTGTTACTGTGCTGCTTCTTCTTCTTCTTCTTCTGGTTCTTCCGCGGCAGGCATATATGTACACCCGCGGAATTAATAGCCAGTCGCCGCGGAAAAATCGCGGTAATGTGATTACGACGCTGTCTTTCGCTCGTTCGTGCCTGCCCGACCCGCCTCGACTACGCGTACGTGGCCTTACCTATTCCTCCTACTCGAGGAGGAGCGAGTGTACTCTTCCTGGACCCGGCTTACCCACCCCTTCCACGCGCGCCGCCATCCCCCTCGTTTCTCCTCTCGACGCGATATTCATCGGGTGTTCCTGCCATCGGGACACTCACTTCCGGGGGAATCGCAGCGGAAATGAACGGTGCAAGTATTGCGAGACTGGGAGGTTGTTGGGTAGTCTTTAAGCCTTAAGAAACAAGCTACCTAATTATTTATCTAATTTTTCTGACGGTAGAAATGGCGAATTATAAAAGGAAGATTCATATTTGATTTGAAATTTTAGAGTTCATGGTCATTTTATGGTTGTATTATTGGCATAGTAATATACAGTAGATGACAAGAAACAGTGAACTTCAAAAAATAGAGAAATGGAAGTTATACAAAATTTTTCCTGTATTTTATTCACCCTTTGCCTCGACTCATTCGCGCAAAGCCAGGCACAAAGCGAGGCAGTATATTCCACGGCAATTCCAGCAGTCGTAAACCTCCGCTAAACTTTACGTTCCGAAATTAATGTAAATTACCGTGCTCGCTCGTTGACGACAATGAAGGAAATTAACCGGACGTCGCGATCAGGCTTTTCCGTGAAATTTAATACGACAGCTGCCTTGTCTGACCTCCAGACAATCCCCCTTTCAAACCACAAAGAATTTGAAAACAAAATGTAGAAGACCTAGGAATTTGACACTTTCCCGAAAGGAGACATTTTTCCGAACGTCGCAATTGCACTTTTCCATTAAATTTGAGACAACAGTTGTCTCCGTTGACCTCCAGTCAATCCCCGTTCCAAACAACAAAGTAACAAAAATTGCCAAAAAAGAGGAAAGAAAAATATAGAAGACCGAGGAATTCGACGAAGTCACTTTCCTAAAGGGAGAGCGTTTTTTCGCGGCGACGCCCGCGAGAGATAAGTGAACACATTTTGCAAGAACGTAATGCAAGGCGCGCGAGCGAGCGAATTTAAAACGGTCGTTAAACGATGGATTTTAAGCCGATCGTTACTCGTCCCCGTCCTAAAAGCGCCCTAAACTACCAGGGCGCGCTCACCGGGGCCCAAGTAAATCTATAAATCCCGACAAGTATAACGATCCACGATGTGGTTGCCGCTATAAAAGTTCCCCCCCTTTCTCAAACGTCGTTCGTCGCTCGGTTGGTCAACTGGTAGGCCGCGGCGGCGGCGGCGGCGGCTTATGGTTTTGCTCGTTACACGCGCGACGCCGCATTACAATTTTATATAAATCTGGCCCGCGACCGTTTCGTCGATGCTCGAGACCGTACCGGCGATTCCGGAGAATTTGCGACAGCATAAATTTCCCCTGGCAATCACCTGGCGTTGTTGAACAGCGCTGACGCGAGTTCTGCCGGCGAAAGAAAGAGAGAGAAGTGTTGTAAAAGGTAGGACAAGGGGAACGGCGGAGTGGCGAATGGGGTAAAAGCAGAACAGGAAGATGGAGGAAGCTTGCCTCTCTTGTGTGGAGCGTTTTATAAAGGCGACCCGGTCGCTGGGCGCTTTTTTGGGTGACTCGGGTCAAGCCGCGTGTATGCAAATGAGACGACGTCGCCTCTCGACGGTCACTCGGAAATCTGCCAGACGAAAACTGCTCTCCGATCTACCGAACGATATTGCATCGTTAGGTTGCAAGGTCTGCTGGCCGTGGTGAAACCGGAAATCTTTTATTGAGGAAGCTCCTGCTTGCCGGGTAAATTAGTAGCATTCGAGACGTCGTTTCTTTCGATCTTTCGGTGACGCGTTGTGTGTTGAGTTGTGGAATCGTGGGTACACTTTGATACATAGCGTAAGAATAATTAGTACTTTACTGAGACCGCGGTTAAGTTGTACCAAGGTTAAGTTGAAATGTGAAGGATTTTGCAGTCACTCTTTTTCACTAAATTTGGACGATCTTTATAGTTAAATATTATTGCTTCGTTAAGAATTGGGTATATCACGTCTTGATTTCCTTTTTTTGTGTTAATCTACTGAAGGCTATTAGACTATATCACAGTCCACTTTCAATTACTTAAAATGCTGATTTAGGATGAAACGAATAATGAAATCCCTAAGAGTCGAGACTGCAGATAATCGATTAACGAAAGACCAGTGGAATTTCCAAGTAAATAGGGAATCAGAGAGTATTTTGCATGGACGTTGAAAAGAAGGTAGAGACGTTCGGTGGCCTTAGAATCCGGAATAAAAGCGCGGCATCTCGGAGGCGAGCTCATTTGTTCCGGAAAAAAGACGGTGAAACGCGACGATCAGAAGCGGATAATAGGCGGGTTGCGGCGAGAGTTCCTTAAAAGGCAGTAAATTATCGACTTTAATGCCACCGCGGTCTGCTATCTTGCACCTCTGACGCCCATATGGACGCGAAATCCCTACTGAGAGAATACCTCTTTGATCCTCGCGAGGCTGAGGTCAAGTCCACGCGGAAAGTCCGCGACCCTCGTTACCGTGGAAGCTTCGTCGTACGGAAGAATCTGCAACTGAACCTTATGGAATAACAGTCCGTGCTTAATTCTTGAAGCCAATGATAGAGAAACGACGGTATTCCTAGTGTGCACGGTTTCCTCCTTTCTGCTAGGAGAATATTGCACAGTAGATCTGTCCGTATGTTGTCAGACATGATATCACTTGTTACATTTCGACAAACTATTTTTACCCTTTTCTCTCGTTATCTGCATATTTCATTTCTGAGATTGTGACTAAGTGCCTTTACATCTTTCAAGTCTTCGAAAATTTGAGACGTGGAGATTGAAAATATCATTATTTATCATTCTTAAAAATCCTCTACTTACCCTTTGATCATTTTTCCCTGAACCCAGGATTCTCTGACCCTTAATTTTTCCGGACTGTTCCCATTTTTCCCTCTTATTGTACTACGGTTTGATAGCTTCCCCTAAGCTCTGCCACGTGACACTAATGGACTATGACCATTTTTCTCTTGAATTCTTCAAGGACCAACCTCAACAATGCAAAAGTTCTCCCAAATTTCTAAAACTTAAAACGATCACCCCCACCAGAGATCATTACGTCCAATTTAATATACCATATCGGTAGACGCGTCCCTCGACTCGGTCTCTTATTGGGTTCAGAGCGAGGCCCGTGGACCGTGTAAGTAATTCGACATCCTGCGGCGCTCCTTGTCCACCCCTCTCGCACGAGAAGGGGGGGCAGAAGCTTGAGAAAAAGGAAGGAAGAGACGGTGCAGAGATCGTGGAGGGGAGGGAAGCGCGCGTGCACACGCGGGGTTTAATAAAGTGCACTAACCGGCGCGTATTAAGAAGATTTAGGTGGCCGAGAGCAGCGGGCGCACTGGTATAAATAGCGGAATAATAGCGAGGTTATGGTTGCGCGTCTCTGCTGCCCTCCGCTTGGTTCGACGCCTGGTTTTCAGGCCCGTCTCTCTTCCACAGGGGCCGAAACGTATGGGGTGACGTCGAGGGCCCCTCCATGGGTGGGCCTGCGCGAACCACCGGCCTCGACGCGTAAAATATCATCGCAAACCGCAGCCCGATAAATTTCGCGATATTGCCCGTGAAACCGCTCACCGGTGAAAATAAGAATGCAAATGGCCGCGTGAGCCACGTTCCATTCGGTGAAGTTGGGGTTCACTTGGACCCCGGTGTGACGTCTTTCGTGATTTTGAGTATACAGAGAGTTGGACGTAGAAGGAGGCAAGAGAAGAAGGTGTTGGGTAGGATGAATCGTTGGATTGGTAAGATAGGTTTCTTCGACGCGGGGAATTTGCTGTGGGAATGGGCGGTAGGAAGTTTACTTTGTGGCTGGTTAGTGGTTGTGGCGCCGACGAATGGAGTAATTGCAGGCTGTGCACGTCGCCATGGGGAGGCTTTAGGTGTCTTGCCAGGAGAGGTTCGTTCACATGAGGCGTTTGAAGAGTGGTACTCTCTGTGGAGTTTCCAATTTTTTTCTTTCCCTTTCTCTTTTCTCTTATTCTATCTATAGAAGATTTTCGTAATAATTACCTCCAATTGTATATATACGACGGTTGGTCGTAAGTACGTCGAACGTTACACGTGTAAAAATCCAAGCAACAATTCGAACAGTTACAACCTCGACACGTCACACTACTCTAATCCAACCACGTCTATTTCCAATCACGTTTCACTCGGTCCCCATCAAAGCGCGTGTACACCATTCTCCCGCTCGACGTCGAGTACCGTGGAAGATGACAGGGGAACGAAGACGCGAAAGCGAGATTAGTCAAAGACGATGAAAGTTGTTGACACAGCCGAAGGGACTGGGAATCCATGGCGAAAAATCGTGTTGCCAGACGACGCGACGTATCGGGACGAGCACGATTACCGCGACGGGGACGTGTGTGCTCGTAAGGTACGTGAGACCATAAAACGAGGCCGTAAGAGAGGCACAAACGAACCGGGGTGAGCGTGTTTCGGCCACGTCAAGTCCGTCCAGCCGGAGACGTAATCTTATTAAACGGCTATTAGCTGCTCGCCGGGGCTTGTCAACATTTAGACATCTGGCAGACACGGGGAACGCATTCTCTTACTTCTCTACGCGCCCGCGGGGTCGCGAGACGGAACAGCGACCCGCGACCAATGGGCCACTCGGCGTATTTCTTCAGACCTATACACTGTCGTCGCTTCCAAGTGACACTGTATCGAAAAATTCAACCTCCGTGTAATGAGAGAGAGAGTTGCGAACAGTTGAGCGATTGTACGTTTTTATGAGACGATCGTGAAAGTGCCTACTGAAGAAAAGAAGCTTGCTAGTTGAGTAGACTTTTGTGAATGACGTTCGAAGTGTTACTCTTCAGGTACTTTGGATTAGGAACGAATTGGAAATTTAATATTAAGTTGTGAAGTAAATTAATTTTCAATTGCCTGGAGAAGCTCCTATTTTAATTTACTTTCATAATTTTTATAAACTTTGCTTCTTTACACCATATTTTTCGAGTACATAAGTTAGGCAAGATTGTGTCAATTTTTCATAATAAAATTGAACCTACAATTCCACCTCTCTCGAAGAAATAATCCTACAGAAGGCAGTCAGTTTCCCAGAACCGAAATACCACGATCGAAACCATGTTCTCCAATTTTTGCGCAATTCACTCGGTACCGTTGCCCTTCGATTCTTATCTGGACAGATGGAGCCGACGTGTTACATTTATCGATATTGAAGAGCTGTTCCCGGATGACGTCGATGGTTGGACGTCGGCGATGTTTCATGGGCTGGTCGGCCGAATTCCTGCGGACTCCGCTCCCCGCAGACCAGCTGGTGCTCGTGCGTGTTACGATCGAAATGACTGACGTACTGACGGGAAACATCGCGACCCCCCGCTGTCGAATGTCGTCGAGCGGATCGCGCGAGTGACCGATGTGGGTGAATCTTTCTGGGCCGGGGCAGCGCAGAAAGAACAAGAAACGGAGCGGAAAGAGAAGGGGGCGGTCAGACACTCGGGGCAATCTCGCTGGATTGTTGAGATTATTTTACCAGCGGAGAGACACGAATGTGTCGCAAGTTTCGAATCGAATGTCGGGTTGTACACAGGAAAAACAATAGCAATTATTACTTTCAATATTTATTAAAATATTGTATTCTAACATTCGATGCTCTCTCAAGCAGTCGAGTTGCACTGAGTTGACACGACAATTTCGAGCACTGTTCGTCCACAGCTAACAATTAATTTCTAAAGGAGAATATAAACTGATAATTCTGAAAAATTTTATTGACAACTTAGTCAACAAACTTCTGACTCACGGCCAGAAATATAGATGCGATATTAGAAGAGATTCGAAACGTCAATGATAGTCATCGATATCAATATTCCACGAAATACTGACTAACAATACGAAGGTTTCATCTCGGTTCATTAATAGTCAGAAGGTCGCCAATGATGTTCACGTTGCAGCGCAATCGAACAAGCAATAAATAACATCAATTCCCAGGCTCCGATCGGTATCAATATCCTTACTCATATTCCCTATCATTGCAACAAATTACAAGATACACACACACGTTCCCACAAACGAAACTAACCTTCGCTCTTCCCACCTCAAAAAATCCTAAAACCACCCAAGTGACACGAGAACCAGCAATCACGTGAAAATCATAGCCAGAACAGTGCTATTTCATCCGACTTTCTCAGCCGTCCTCGAGGAGGATCGGCCGGAAGTGGTCTCGAAAGTCGAGGGATCGCGCTGGATCTACGGTGTTGTGGCGAGGGTGAGCAGTCGCGGCGCTATCTGGACCAGAATCTCGATCGAATTGGCTGCGGAGGTTCGCACGCTTTACGACGGGCAGAGGAAGGGAAGGAGCGCGAGAGAATGGTTCGGCGAGGTGAGAGAAGGTGGAAGGACAACGGTGGTGGATAAGAGAGGCGAGAGAGAAACTGTAGAGAGGTGAAGGGGGGAGGAATGGGCGAGGGGCAGAAACGGCAGAGAGGTCTCGTGTATTCGAACGAGCACGGCCGACACCTTCTTGCTCTTGTTTGCCACCGACTGCGTGTAATTTCTTAGCAAAGGCGTTAATGAGGGGCTTGGCTCGGGACGGTAGATCACCGCGCGGACCTCGAGAGAGCCGCCGGGGCTGAAGTCTCTCCGTTCTCTCGCACACCCATTCTCTCCCCTACTCCTGCCTCCCTTTTGTTCTCTTCTCTTTTCTTCTCGCTTCCATTCTCCCCTCCGTCTCTCTCTCTCTCCTATCTCCTCACCTCCTCCCTCTCCCTCTCTCTCTCTCTCTCCACGTTTCGTCCCCAACACGCGTTTCCCACCTCTTCCATCGAGGAGGTTCCTTCTCGCTTGCTCCCTAACTGGCCAGGGTCTCCACGGAGGTGGTGTTCACGAGCTGTGCGCCTCGAGGTAGTGCTACCGTGTACCTGAATTCCGATCTACGCTCAGATACGGGACTGAAGCTCGCCAAGGAAGTATCTAGATGCCGGTGTATCCAGGATACTGCTCCTCGCCGTACGCCTTGGGCCCCTGGACCACGTTCCCAAAGAAGAAACGACGCCTCGACCGTTCACAGCCTGTCCCACCGACTCATTCTACTCTTCTCCCACACCTACCTGTCTCGGGGAAGCTTGAAAAATTGTCGTGAAAATTGTCGACTGCTTCTTTGTAAACGTGACTAGCGTAATCCTTCGATATTACACACTTTTGCTGGTTCCTCTTTTTTTTTTTCGACGTGGAACTAATTCGACGAAGCGTTTCTTTCGCGTTGTACCAGCAACTTACGATTCCTGGTCTCAATAGCAGCTACAGATTAAATCCAGGCTGAAACGACCCCGCACCGTTGCTCGTCTCCTAATCCAAGAGTTAAGACGCGACGGAATTAAGCCTGTAGAGACGTATCTCATCGGGTCTCGGACTGAAAAGAGATATCACCAGGTGGACAGAAGGCGGCCATTGAAAGGAGACGCGGCGAAGAGCCTCGAGCACAGGACAGCCGCGCAGTTTATTAATGCAATGTCGCGACGTCTGACCTTCTTCTGTTGATTTTATTTTTAATGTATTCCTCCCACCGGTCTTATAAAAAAACAGCGACCGAGGATGGCCGCTCGCTCTCCCCCCCGCTCTTCGCCTCTATTCACGGTTGTACGACGATTACGTCGATTTATTAATAACCCGGTTTTCATTGGCACACGCTTCGCACCGTGTGCGAAAAGGTGAACCTTAACCCCGAAATGGCTCTGTATCGTTCGTGTAGGTGGTGAGACCAGTTTTTTTTTCGAGCGCGAGCCCGCCATTCCGGGCATTCGTTTTCGCGATATCTGCTTCGAGACTGGCGTGTCTCCTCCTCGAAAGGGGAGAGGACAGTCTTCCCCTTGGTCTCGCGTGAAAGAAGGGAATGGAATTCGGTCGTAAAGCAGCTGGAGAAAACGGTCCACCATTCATCGCGACCTCCGCGAAAGAGGCGGAGGAGAAGGAGTGGGAAAGAGGTGAAACGACGACGACGCATACGATCGGTCGTAAAGGCTTGGAACGTACCCGCGCGGTTCTGGTAGCGTCGGGAAGTAATGATTGGCTTCCGCGAGATTGTCTCAGCTCTCGAAGATGAGATTCGACGGAGATGGTGGTAGCTTTCGTAATCGAGGATGGAGAGCTGCGTAAGATGGTGTGGGAGATGAATGATGATGAGTACGAGTTGGCTGAGTTAGAAGCTCTGCGAAAGCTTGGGAAGCTTTCCTCGGTGTGGTACCACGAAGTCCAACTTATCTCCGGAGATTCGTGTTGCGCTGACTTTGATGAAGTTTCGTGGGCAAGGAGAGAAAGGTGAGGAGACAGTTAGGTCGTGTTTTATCCCTTATAGATAGCAGCTGTGTACGTCTGGGGAATTGTTTGTCGTATTTACCGTAGCAGGTTACAGTGCTGATCTTTTGTGGAGCTGGATTATTGAGTAACGATGATGTAACTTGTAAATTGCACGAGTTACGAGGTAGACTTCTTAGTTTT
>NW_017100427.1:2442447-2463763 GCF_001263275.1 Habropoda laboriosa
TTGATTTCGATGATTACTATCGTGTAGGTTGTAGTTGATCACTTGTTGAATAATCTTGGAGGGATTGATGCTTTAATTTCTTGCTTTCTTTGCCACTTAAAAATTGTTAAATTACGTTTTTAATGAGAGAAAGAAATTGAAGTATGACGTCTGATAATGAATCGACGTCTACTGCTGTTGGAACACTAAGTAGTTTTCTTGGGAAATGAGTAATTTCACTGAAACACGATTTCTATTTCTATTATTATTAGCAGCTTGATTACAGACAGAAGAAACTGATAGAATATCAGTGATAATCTAATCTTCTGCTATTTAACTAATTCTCTCTTTAATTAATTGTAATATACCGGAATTTATTTGGACGCAATTCTCACAAATTGCGAGTCCTTTTAAAATTTTCGCGATCTTTTCTGCTAGGTTAAGGTACTCCTTTGGAAAGACGTTGCTCGAAGACTATTTAGAAACGACAGAGGCGCAACGCAACGCCGTAAAAGAAAGTGAAATTCGATCGTAAAGTCACGGAGGAAATCGTCGGTCGTTAATTATGCAGGTCGTTCCTTTCGGGAGTCTCCTTAATTGCGATTCCGTTTTGATTGATTGCAATGACGTTGCTGTTCGTGGAAGCGCGCACACCGTGGAAAAAAACGTCGATTAAAGCGCCTTGGGATGCGAGGGAAGGAGCGACGTGCCAGAAGAATGAAGAAAAATCGGCGCTAGAAAGTCCGACCTTAAACAGTATCTAACTTCCTCGCTATCTTCTCCAGATTTTTCTTCTCCGTCCCAATGTAATCTTCGACCCACGCTTTATCTCATTCAAGTACCCTCGAATTTAATCTTCGAGCGTAATCAACCACAAATCTCGCCATATGTTACGAGGCAGAATCTCTCGTTGAATCCTCAAAAAGCCAGGAACAAACAACCTCTAAAATTCTAAAAGCTATCTGAAAAAATTCATAACCATCGAACAAGATATAAGGCAACAAGTCAGTCTTCCATATAGTGCGCTGAAGCATTATACCATCACATTATACTCACCACAATACAAAACTTGCAATTAATTTTTAAAAAATACCAGGAATAAAGACAACCTCTAAAATTCTAAAAATTGACAGCCATCAAATAATAAGCAACAAGTCAGTCTTCCATATAATAAATTACACGATACAAATTCTCTAATTGAATCCTGAAAATACCAGGAACAAAGACGACCTCCAAAATTCCAAAAATAAAAATTCCTGAAGCTCTAAAAATTCACAGTCGTCGAACAAGAAATAAGCAACAAGTCAATCTTCCAAATAATACACCAAAGCATAATCTTCGAGTACAATCAGCGACAAATTTCACCACGACACAAAATTTCCATTTAATTTTTCAAAAATACCAGGAACAAAAGCAACCTCTAAAATGGAAACAGGAGTTGTTCGCTCGAACACTCAGCTCTCTCTCGTCGAACAAAAGAGACAAAGCCGGCAAGGGGATCAGGTTGGCGAAGAAACGCGACAAAGTTGATGAATCCTCTATTCTCACGCGTTCTCTAGCAAGCGCGCCGCGTCGTTTGCTCGGTGCGTGCGCTCGAAGAGCTCGGAATAAATCAATAGCGGTATGTAAATGCTGAAGTCACAATGGACCGTGCGGAGGATTGAGGAATCGGCGGAGGCCAGCACGGTAATTTTCCCACGTGTCCGTCGGTTATCTGTTGGGCCTAGGGTTGGCGCGCGATCCGCGCTGTGCACGCTCGGGAGCATCGTTTAAACCGATGTCGCTCAACGACGCCGCGCGCGGCATTATACCGGCGCGGCGCACAGTGCATAGCTGCAGCCGGCGCGGCGCAGCTATGCGACCGGGGCACCTATGCGCCTCGGCGCGCATCGCTGCTCGCAATCAACATACCTGAAAGCTGCGGAAAAAGCACCGCCGCCTGGACCCCTGATAGAATCCAGCCGAGAGAGATTGCGTCGAGCATGCCCTTTGCTGGATTTTCATGGATTTTGAGGATCACGCAGGTCTGCGAAGTTTTAGATTTTTTGTTTTTTTTTTTTCTACCGTCTGGGAAAGAGGAGGTGTTTCTGATAGAGCTTCTTTTTGGGTGGTGAATTTGAATCTGTAAGTGGAAATATTCTATTTGTAGGCATTTTGGGACGGTTCATGGCTTGGCCTGCGCCTCTTGGCGAGTGACAAACACCGAGTACCCATCGGTTCGGCCCAGCGATATCTTTGCCATTCGACGAGAGTCGGTTCTTAGCTTCGGTAATAGACGGACGCCGAAGAGCACGACATCCTGATTTGAGTAAAGTTCATTAGACCACCTCCTACATATTATTTTTGATTTGTGAGGAAAATGGGCGTGAAGCCCTGAAAATTGCGTTTTTGACCATTTTTTGATGATTGGTTGTTAAAGAACTTGATTTGCTAAAGAATTTTAGAACAGCTGGAATTAAAGCTTGAACTTTCTTTTCCTATGTACTTTTTAGTGTATAAATGGTTACCACTTGGGACTTTAATTTCTTTTCCCATTTCTAAATACGAAACTTAATTGTACAATAAAAAGTACAGGTATATGCGTTCAAATTCAAGTATCATAGAAATGGAAAATCGTAAGAAATAGACCTTCAGCTCTTTTTCTCTTCGAATTTGTTAATTTACACCGGCGGATACAGAAATGTGGTGAATTTTCATTCAGAAATCTCGAGGCAATCTCTCTTTCGCGTGGAACGAGCGCAAAGTTCACCGCGTCCATAAATAAATCGCTAAGTAGAACATCAAAGATGTATCAAGTAAGGTCCATAAATGTCCCGCGATCCTCCACGCGGCTTCTAGACTCTGGTACATTGAAAACCGTTCCGGGGAAAGCGAGCGGGGTCGTCGTTGTTTAAAAAGAAAGTCTTTACGGCCGGGTTAGGAGGGTCTCGCTTAGAGGTCTCGATTTCTTCTTGGTGTCTCCTCCTCGCTACGTATTTCCTGCATCCGCGGCGATTCGCAACAACGGACAAAATTTACGCCGCGGCCGTGCAAGAAGCGCGCCGCTCATAAAGCGCATGGCATAAATCAGGAGAGCCTACCACCTCTTCCTCCCATCTCCTCGCCCTCTTTGCTCGACCTTCTCTCTCTCTCTCTCTCTCTCTCTTCTCCTTTCTTCCTTTCTTTCTCTCTTCCTGCCTCCTCCACCTCGCGCGATTCGATTCTACTAAGGCAGGTCGCCGGTGATTTTAAGTTCGAATGGGTCGAGAAGCTCGACGGTAATTACCTCGGGACGCTAACCGATCCGACGTGGACGTCGGTTTATAAATTACGCTGTTCCGCTGGTCGTGACCGAGTTGTTGATCTTGTCATCCGCTGTGTTGCTGGATCAACGCTGGATTGCTAATTAAAAAGATACACGGACCGGTGGCTTTTCGGACGACCAGTTCCTCTTGCGATTTAGGAGTGAAAAGTAGTCGGAGTGTTTATTGAAACTTTATCTTGTATGTGATTCTGGTGTTGGATCGAATTCTGTTCACGGAAAGCATCCGAGGAGATACGTAGGTTCTAATTAGAAGGGATTCAAAGTTTCTAAAGTGTGACGTTATCACGAATGGCCTAGAATTTTTATGAAAAGTAATCCCAGATCTCTGGTTGGTAGTGCAGATACATTTATCAGAAACTCAAATGAAATCACGAAGCAGAGGATTGAGATAAAATAGAAAATATGCAAAGAATACACCTCTACTTTTGTCGCACAACTGATCCAACAGATTTCAGTCACATTTCGCTCTTTCCTTCTCAATACAAATGAAACCTCGAGATTTTCAATTTCCACGTTTAATTTGAAATTCTCAATTTTAGAAATCGAGCTTTCTGCCCATTATGCAAGTATACGTATATCCTACATGCACACACTTCATCTTTTCACCTGTTACGTATGCACATTGTACCTTTTACCAAAGGCTACCCGCGTACAATAATAATCGTAATAATAATCCTAATACAGAAAATGAACGAAGAAATACCAAGAAGTTGTAGTTCCCAAGATCGAATTGCACTTGTAGACCCATTCACTCTAGGTACTTACTCGAGGGTATACGTTCAGTTAGGCCCGCATACTTTGAAGCAATTTATCGACACTCGAAATAGTCGCGTGTCGCTGGACGGTCGTGGACAGCGATACACGGCCTCCGGAGGCAGCCAGGGACCTAAGGCGAATTACAAGCCGGTACTTTGTCAGAGAGACACGTGACTAGCGGCAAATGAAGCGAGTTACGCGCGACCAAGCTGCACCGCTCCGTGAAAACGTCGCCTTAGTTCCGCGAGCGGGTATGGAACGCGTTTGAAATCGTTCGTTCGTAACTTTGAACACTTCACGGTATAACTATCGCCCGCTTCTTGCTTCCAGTCCCTTTTCTCTAACTTATCAGGGAATATTCATTAAGTGAACATGTACGTTCGAAGTAAAGAATTTGCCTACCTTCCGCCAACTGTTTTATGGATGGCGAGAGTTTAGTGAGAGTGATATAGGATCTTTCTTAATTTTGAGGAACAGATAGTTTCATTTTCTAATTGAATTTGTATAGTTTATTCTGAAGTGAACAGTTTTGTCTGGAGAATGTTAGTTGATAATAAGAAAGAGCGTGGACTGTGAGTTTCTCGGAAGTAGTTTAATAAATTCTGAAGGGGGACGAATCGACGTGGGTTGATAACCGTGCAAAAATTCATTGCTAACCCGCATTCACTGCTCCGAGAATTTCTGTGTAGACAAATTCGTCAGAAACACGTTGCAGCAGCTGTCAATACCTGCAACAGCTGTTCCGATACGTTGTTTCATGTTTAGTTTAGAGAAAATGGAAAACACTCTTTGATATATCAGAAAGAATTTTTATTTAAAATCCTTATCAAACGAATATATACATCATCAAATAAACTAATTTTTACAACACGGTGATTTAATAAATAAAATTGCCAGAGTAGTCTGAGAGACTACACTAATCCTCCAAAAAGCGCAATTTTCTTTCACTCTTCGTATTGCGCTGTCCTTTCTATTCTGTCGCAAAAGCGTATGCCGCAACGTTATAAATAAATGGGAAACTTATTTCTATAAGCTTAGAAAATAATTTTAAAAAAGAAATTAAATTTATCATTTTTGTCACATCGAGTTGAGAAAAATTTGAGCAGTGAGGGGTTAAAGGTTAAATCATATAATGGATATCCTAATACTTATGAACAATAACGAACATACACAAATTCTTCGTACAAGTGTCAACATATTTTTGAAGCACCGTATAATAATGCATACAATGTTAACATCTTTCTGAAGCACCCTGTATAACAATACACACAATATAAATCTGAGAACTTATCCACACAAACCGTTCCACTCTCGCGGTCAGAGACCGTCCAGTTATCTTGGCCACTCTTCCTTCTCTTTTTTCTCCAATTATACCCGCGGCCGTTATGCTCGATTAGGTGTGGAGAATAATACGGCGGTATAAATCGAACGGGGGATATCGGCCGGGATAAAAGATACATTTGTATCGAGCCGGGCCGTGAATGCAGCGACAGGTAAAAGCGGAATTGAAGAGGGGTCGCGGCCTAAGAGCGACATCCCGGAGCGTGCAACGCGCGGTTTTCGTGCCGGGGAATGGCGCACGTCCAACTAACGAACACAGTCGAGCAGAGAAGGGAGGGATCCCCACCTGTGATCCCACGGAGTTTCGCGCGGCCGAGGACGAGGCGAAATCGCGCGTATCGCCTAACCCCGCGACCCACGCCTCGCGACAATGTTACACCCGACGCTTTCACCGTTTCGACCGAGGCAGGCGAACTATCACCGGGATAGCTCTTTGCGGAACGACTGTAAGCCAGCTGCTCGCTCGCTCAGGCGATCGCTGTTGGAACGAAGTCCAAGTAAAGACGCGATCGAGAGAAATTTGTGGAAGTTTGAAGAAGTTTCGAATGGAAATTTTGCAGCTGGATGGGTGAACTTAACAGTTTTGTGGAAGTTGAACTCTTTTGTAAGCCAGCTGCTTGTTTAGGCGGTTGCAGCTCGGACGAAGTCGAAGTTTAAGCGGAGTTTGAGAGATATTTATGGAAATTTGAAGAAGTTTGGGATGGAAATGTTGCAGCTGGATGGTTGAACTTGACATTCTTGGGGGAATTGAATTTTTATTTTTTCGAATTTGAAACTTTAGTTTCAGAGTTGAAGTAAAGTCCAGTTTGAGAGAAATTTGTGGGAGTTGGAATATGTTTGACATGGAAATCTTGCAGATTGGACCAAACATTTTTCTGAAGATTTCAGCTGTTACGTTACAGGCAAAAAGTTTGGAATCACCTGTTGAATCTGCTACTAATTCTTTGCAGATTAGAAATTGATGTTGTGGAGATAAGTAGCAATTTACCTCATAAAAAATTCTTAAAGTTGCCAACTTTTTTCTGGAAATTTTTGCGTAACTTGCAATACACAGTGACTCCAAACTTATAGCTAGTAAATTATGTGATTTTTGAAGAAATGAGTGCCGTAGCTGAGATATGGAAATTAAAGAAGTTAAGATCTTCCACGAGATATCTTAACTTCGTGATACATGAGGTGCTTGATATATTAATTTAAATTGAAGATACCGGTGATTCAGAAAGTTGGAGTTGTGTGATATGGAAATTCGAGACGAAGTTAATATATCTTTGAAACTTTTTACAAAAGTTCAGACGTCTAGTATATTACTTTATATTGAAAAATTAGTTTATACAAGTAATTTAAATTTATTCAAGTGATTTACTCGATTTACTTTCTCTCGAAATAAAACGACCCAACTTTCTGATCAACCTAACAGATTTGCCTACCGAGGATGAAACGCGAAGTTCGACTAATTAATGCCCGACTACCTGTTGCGTCACTGCTGACTTTGGTAATTGGAGTTGAAGAATGTAAGAAAACAGCGAAGTTGTCAGGCGTTAAGGCTTAATATATCGTAATTAGCCGAGCCCAGTCGCTTTGCCTCTTTGAAGTGTCATTTTTATCTCGCTCATGGTCGATGCCTTATTATACATAATTTGAGAATCATCGTGGTCCTTTTTTTCATCTTTCCAACTTGTCACTTCGCTTCGAAAAACAAGCGCCTTTTTTAGACGTGAAACGAGTCAAACGTTTAACCCGAATGGAGTGCGGTAACAGGCTCGTGAAAAGCAGCCTCTGTTAGCTGGCCCGCGCAAGAGAGAGCAGGAAGAAGCGCTCGCGAGCAGTAGATTGGTTTTATCGGCGCGAGGCTATCTTTCGAATCCCAAGCGAGATATTGAGATACGGCCTCGGCGTGGTTGCGTGGAAGGTAGCCCAGCATTTTCACGAGAAGGGAAGAAGCCAGCGCATCTCTTTGCAAGGCACCAGCAGCAGGCGAACTTTGCTTCGAGTTGACCATTCTGGGATTATAGGAGCATTAGCGTGATGGGCGTTTGAATCTCAGTTTCTGTGGAAATTTGAATCTCTTCCATTCTAATTCGATCTTTCAAGACTTTGAGGACTTCCAAACATATCGAAATTTTAAAGATTAAAGATGCATGACTTTGAGGACTCAAGGTTCAAGACTTCCAAGACTTTCAATATCGAAACTTGAAAGACTCAAGATTCAAGGCTCATCAAGACTTTCAATGTCGAAACTTCAAAGACCCAAGATTCAAAGCTCATCAAGACTTCCAATCATCGAACCATCCTCGAATCAATTCAAATTTTCCGCCTGGTGCGCATACTCGAAGGCGATTCGAAGTGTTTCAGAGCCCATCACTATGTGCACCTATATAGGCGTGAGGCGGGGTAGGGGCGGCTGGTGACCCGCGCTAGACTTTCACCCGCACTCGCGGCGACCTCACGCATACGAACGGATTCTGCGGCATAGTCGAGCGTCTCACGGACATCGACGACACCACGAGCCCGAGAGCTCGAGAGCACGACGAAGAAAAGTGGCATGGTGGTGGCGGCTAGAGGTGGAGGAGTAGAGGAGAAGAGGCGCAGGCAGCAGCAGAAGAGCAGTTGTACGAGAAGAACGAAGAGGGAGGGAAGGAAGGAAAAAAATGAAGAGGAGAGGCAGCAGCAGCAGCAGCACAAGCAACAGCAGCAGCGTGGCCGTAGACAACGCCGAGAGAACGCGCCGCAGGGAGGGACAAGGAGGCTTTTCAGCTGGAGGTGGAAGCGGATGGTGAAGAAGGAGGATAAACCGGCACCTGTACCCTCATAACATATAGCCATGCCCCTCTCCCCGGGGTCCAAGTGGACGTCTCTGCTCGTACATACGCATCCGCGGGTGTTGGACCGTGCGTTCGCCGTTTGTTTGACGGCAAGAAGAAGGCGCAGGGCCGTCGCGCGACACACCAACCACTTACTCTCTTCCTTTCTCTCCCTCTCTTCTTTTCTATCTCCCTTGTTCACCACCACCACCACCTTGGTCACCAGTCGATAGTCACTCGGCCGTGTCTACGCCAGTGGAAGCTATCCGTCAGGGGTTCGAGATCTCGCGCGAGGATATACGGCCCTGCCGGTGGATGGCCTCGCAAAGAGAACGTTCTCGCTGCGTCTTGCTATTTGTCTTCCTTGCCGTTGATATCCGATACGCCGGCTACCTTCTTCGTCTTCTCTTGGTCCTTACTCTATCTGCCGCGCTTTAACAGTACCAACCACGATCGAATCAGCTTTAAGGGACTGGCTAGAGGACGTGTCTCTAACGATTCTACGTTTCCCCTGTTCTAGTACCGAACCGTGACGGGTGAGAATCTCTCGTTCGTTCTTCAGGCGTTCGTTGTTTCAATGGTTAATTTGGTTACGGGTAAAGTCGATGGAAAAATTTTCTTAAGCGGTCGTTTAATTCGAGGATGTAACGTAGGAATCGTGGAAATTTGCTTGGAAACAATGAGGGAAAAAATGGCGATAGTGTGGGACGAAACTACGGCCCTGAAGAGGCAACGTACAGAGCGAACGACGCTGTGCATAGAAGTGTTCGTCTATATATAAAGCGTAGGCGGCGCTCCTAGCAGGTGCTCATTAGATTACAGGGACGATGTTCGAGATGTTAGCCACCTTTTACTCACTGCTCGAGAGGCCTCCACGCAAGATTGGGATCTCCGTGGTGTTCTCTCCTCGACGTCGTTCGGGACCACCGTCTCCTCTTCTTCCCTTTCCCTGCGAAACACCGTCCACCACCTCCGTTTCTTCCTCCTTCGTTCTTTCTCGCCGATGTTACCCGATTTTTGCTACTTAAAAGCCTCGCCAGCCTGAACGCACCATTCATCAGACTTCATTTCAATAACGAGACTTGTTCTTGTCTCCGTGAAATTCTGTTCGAGTTGATATCTGTAGAGGATTCGATTAAATTGTGCTGGATTAGAGATGTTCTTTAACCCTTTGAGCACTGAATGCTTCGAACTTTTCGCACTTTACACGGTGTGAAACTGACCTAATTTTCTTGTGGTCTTTGTTATGTAAAATTACTAAGATTTACTATCATTGCTAAAAAGAGTTCCAGAGAAATATCGTTCGTTATGGACGATACACCGGCAATGGCGTTAGTATCACAATTTACGCCTCCCAATCCACATTTCCATTACACAAGAATGAGAAAATCGCCCGTGTGCAGATACTTTACCAATCAGTTATCACCGAACTTAATAGAATGCCATTATAGAATAGGTCAGGTGTTCAACGAAGGTGCGACAAATTACGCCGATAAATAACACGTCGTTTCGAATGCAAACGCGCAAAGAGAGGGCCTCTGTTATCGCTGGCAGCCTCCTATAAATTCTGGCCCGCATCTTCGTCCAGTTAAAATATGTCGGCCCTTCCGTGTGACTGTCGTGGCTCTTCCACGAGACCGGGGACTTGATCCACATAAAAGCAGCGTAAAAAAAGAGAGAGAGAGAGAGAGAGAGGAGGAGCACGTCTTGGATTGGTATCAAGGGTAGAAAACGCAAGGGCGCCGGTAGTGCGTTTATCGCAGCAGGAAGTCGCCATACAAATGATAATCTAAGCTCGTGCGTCCCGTCGTGGTCCACGCGTTCTACAGGTCGTTCCACCTGTGTGGTCGCTGAACACTTTTCGAAATTGCCGTTTGAACGTAACTTATGAAAAAAGAAAAATTGATTTCGGAGAATTTGTTGGATGGTCTTCAGCGTGGACGATATATTGTTTGAATAATTTATCAGAAGTTTGATTGGGGAGAGTAGACAAGGATTTTGTGAATTTTTTAGTTAGTTGGTTTAAAAATTTAGTGTTTTATCGGTTTTGAGATTGCGAGAGTTGTGTATATTCGTGGAGAGTTTGGAGGAAAGTGTAGCATGTCATATCAGACGCGAATTGTCTGACTACAGACGATCCAATTCTACTCGGCCCTTCGTTACGCATATAAGTGCAACATACAATACTTCACTGCATTCTCGTGTAACAATTTTTGTAAATCCTTTTCAAAAATATTACGTAAAATACACATGCAAATAGAAAAATATTAATTTCCCTTATAACTCTGAAATTTAATTAGAAATATATTTTAATATTTATTTTTAACATTCCCAAGTTTGTCAAGAGTACAACGTTCTTCAAACTTCTACAATTTATTCATTTTTTCTTCTAAATGTATAATATACAAAATTAAAATTGATAAAATCTTGCTAATTTATCAGGAATATTTCTTAAATTGAACAAGCAAATAAAAAGTATCATTCTAGTTTAATACGAATTGCTGTTCCAATTCTAAAATGATCAAGGTCACTTAAAACGCTCATCTGGTTAAAAACATTCGAAACGGTAGAGATAAACGTAAATCTTGTTCCCTGTGATTTTCCCTAATTTGTCACGGAGTCGGTGGAACGTCCTGTAGCACGAAAGCGCAGGCGTGTGCGCTACCGTGAGCTCGGTCGCACGCGTGTGAGCCCGCGACCCGGGCGCCAGGCCCAGCGACTTGAATTTGTCGCTCCATATCTCGTCCTGGAATTTATGAAAGCCGGCCTCGCCATAATTTACGCGGCCAGAGTCGCGCGCAGTAAATAACACCGGACAAAGCGACGGTGGAAGGTGCAGGCGGAGGCCTACGGCGGCGTGGCCTGCGGAATTCAGGGCCCTGGCCCTCGAGGAGGAATCGGTAACGCGTCTTTGCTCCCTCGCTGCCATTTCGCACGGTCCCTTTCTGCTACACATATTTCTTTATCTACGTTCCAAAAGAAAAGGAAGGAACTTTGTGTTTGATGAAAATCAAGCTTGAGATAGTAATCAAGATGCAAGAATCAAGGCACTAAACTTAAGGTACAAGAATCATGCTTAAGATGAAAGAATCAAGTTTGAGAAAGTAAGCTTGAAATCCAAGAATCAAGCTAAAGAGAGTAATCAATATTTAAAAAATATGCCGAAGACAAGATTGAAACTCAAAACAATATCGTCCAGCTTATATCAGAATTATGCAAATTTTCACTTTTTGAGTAAAGGCTAAACGTGATTATAGATGAAGGAGATAATACCAAACTGTTTTATAATTAAATACGAGTCCAAAGTAAAAACTGATACCTACCTGCAAGCAAATTTCAAGAACTTTAATCTCCAGAATTATCTAATTACATTTCTTTACCGGAGATCCAAAGAAACTGACCCAAGTCCTGTATTGTCAACTTCGTAGCGTGAAATCCAAGTGTATTGGATTAACCAATCACGTCTAATCGACCACAACACCCACATGCACGTGTCCCCGTAGATCGCGATCGAAATGTGATCGGGTATCGATCGATCTTAACCCAATTATCGCCCCCGTTGTCGATTTCTAAAGGAACTGGGTCGCCTACCTGAAGAAATTTCGTTGGAAACAGTCTGTTAAGCCTGGTGTGCGGCGCGCGTACACCTCGCTTCCGCGAGAAGGTGGCCGTGGCCCGGTGCACGAGCTCGAATCACCGAACAGAATCTAATTACCGCCTAATTAGGACGATCGTGTATCGTCGGAGCGATTGCATCGAACAACGAGTTAAGGAGCGGTGCACGGTCCCGGTCGATAGGCAATATTTCCTCTCCGCGGACGACTTTCGGTACACGGTGAAAATGATTAGCGACAAACCGGGGGCGACTCGATCGTTAATTACCGCTACACACCGTGTGATACCGTTCCGTTCGACTTTTCTTCGTCGTTGCATCGCGTTCGCACGAGTTGCTCGTGTTCCTTGCTCCCTCTGTTCTTCCCCTCCCAAGATCGTTCCTTCGTTCCTGAACTCTGTCGAAAAAATGGCACGGTCACGGGACCATGCCTGGACCCCGTTACTTAATCTCATTAGCATAATCGAACGAACGATCTGGCGCGTCCACGCCGAATGAAGAAGCATGAATTTCGCGTATACACAGATGTCGGCTCCTCTAATATTTCCACCGTGGCGAGATCCGAAGCAGGAAATAAAGTTGCGCGTTTTGCAAACAGTGTTCGGCTTGCTTGCGTTGCGTTTTAACAGAGATAACTCTCGGTGTTCGTTCCTCGTGGATTCTCTTGCCTTAGAGATGGACGAATGCGTGAGGGAGCGAAGGGGGGAAGGGAGGCTAGAGAGATGCAGAGAGCAAGAAGATCCAGTAACTGGCGGCCCGGCCGGCAGGCTTAATGACGATGTTAATTAATATATTTGAAGCGTCGGCGACGCGGCGAGACGGCACGGAACCGCTCGCGACGATTAGCATAAGCAAACGTTGCGAGGCGAGCGCTCGGTACGCGCCGAGAGGAAGTGTTAATTCCTCGCTAGGTCGCCGCGCGTTGCTCAGGTGATCTCCCGTGGCATGGGGTAGGAAGAGGAGTGTGGTATGGAGATAGAGAGGAGGGAATATTGCGAGAAGATCGCTGGACGAGGAGAGTGTAATGTTTGAAGATATGGAAAGGGTGAAGTATCGGGAATGAAGTCTTCAGAGAAGACAAGAAGAATGTGGACGTGGTGGAAAGGTGATGAAGTAAAAAGAGTTGTTGGACTTTGGTATGCCGAAGATAAGAGGAACGGCGAAGACAGAAGAATCTTTGAAGAAGAGGAATATTGAAGAAGTGGCGAGGAAAAATTTTGAAAGATCCGGGAGACTTATGGAAGATGCATGAGAAGACAGAAGCACGCCGGGTATTGTTTGGCTAAGAGCGTGTAGGAAGAGTGGGATTAACTGAGAGAAAAGGCGAAGTAAATGAAAGAACTGGTGGAAAAATGTGTGCGAGCCTGGGGAAAGAAGAAATTTGAAAGAACGTGAATTCGTGTTAAACGAACACTGCGAGGCTGAGAAAACAGCAGCGAAGATTCACGCATTCTGAAGCGTACGAGAAAACTAATATAAAGAAGCAGCAGTGTTCTGAAAGCATCGTTCAAGAAATTCAAAAACCCAATTTTTAAGTAAACGAAGAAATAGTAAAAAAAATTCCATTCCAAAGCACACGAGGAAAATAACAGTTTTTCAACCAATTCAAAGATCCAACTTGAAGAACCTAAAAATGTCGACCAAAAATTCCATAAATACTCACCACGAAAAAACCAGGAAGCTTCACAGAATCGTAGGAAAGGAGGCCGAAGCAAAGAACAAAAGAAGACGGCAAAATATTCCTTCCAGTAGGAAGAAGAAGAAGGAAAAAAAAAAGAAGAAACGGTCTCGTGTGACGGCGAAGCGCGAAACGACGCGTGTGCCCAGCGCGCGGCGTACCTCCTCTTAATGCGAGCCAAGTGCTCGGCAAACAAAGTCGCATTAGTGCGCACCCAATCCATTAATGAAATCAAAACGAAACCCGCGAGAGCAGGACGGAGGAACGAGGAGAAGCGTGCTCCTTTCGCCAGGATTACGTCATTAGAAGTGGCCAGTCCACCGCGTAGAATCTACCGTGGGATCAGGCTACACACGCCCGCCGGGTTATGTCACACCATTATTTCACCCGTTTACGTCTTCATGCGACGGCCACGTCCGCGTATTTCGTCAGAGCGAGGTCCGAGCGCGTGCACGCGCGTCATTAATGCGCGTAATAACGGCCACGAGCGACAGTAGACGGATATCGCGGGTATAAATTACAGGCAGGGATGGATATCGCGGTTCGTTAGCCGTAAATTGCCGCTCGCCCAGGGTGGAAGCGTGAACTTCGTTTCAACCGAGTCTCCGTTGGAGATTTTTGGCTTGGAGTGATTAGCCACGAGATGGAGGCGTAATTGGTCGTTTGAGAGGAATTTTATTACCCAAAGACGCCCGTTTTTGGGGGTATTGTGATCGATGAAAATTTTGTCAAGTTAGTAACTTAGCTGTTTGTTTATTTGTTCAAGACATTTTTTAAAACGTTGTATCGTGGACGTTTAGAAATCGAAATTTTCTTAGGGTACTCTGTTACATAGCTTTCAAGTTTCTCCATTTCTGGCTTCGAATATAAATCACGCGTCACCGCGTACTCTTAAGATTATCCACCACTTAAAGAGCCATAGTTCCTAATCAGTGCGCCTAAATCACTCTTCAATACTATCTCGAACCCCAGCAGTACCCGTGACCATTCTCTCTTGAAGCTCGCCGCCAATTTTCCCTAAACTACACGGAGAATCGCTTAATCAGCGAACCTCTCGCAAGCACTTGTCACTCAATGTTAATCGCGCGACAGAACACTGTGCTCTCGTGGTTGCGCAAAAACCGATTAATTCACGCGATCCACCGGCACCATAGGCCGCGTAGTAATCTCGCAACCGTGAGTTACCAGAACTCGCGCCACGATTAGACTGGTCATAATTTAGCCGTCTTTGGTACCGCCGTTAAGATTATTTCCCGTATTTACGATATTCCACGAGACGCGAAAGATAAGAGACCGTACAGTTTAATATCTATCGATCGTAGACTCGATTTCCATTTGAACGGTCCAGCAGCGTGGAAACGGGAGAGTCGATGCGTCTTCTCTTAACAATATATTCCTCGTTGGGGTAATTTATCGCCGCGAACAGTCGCTAAGTCAGCGTTTTAATAATTCAGCGGAAGAGAGGAAGGTGGGGAATCGAGACTCTCTGTCCAGCCTCGGAGGCTCTAAAAGGCATGCGCTGGATCGGTAGGTGAGCCAGAACCGCTCGCAAATCTCGAACGGCGGAGAGAACCGTTGGCTCGCGCGCACCATACATATACGGACGCCTAGGATCGCTCGAGTGAATAATACCAGCCGCCCGATTTGTACGCTATTAGCACCGAGAGTGGATCTCCGATCGGTGCGGCGTAATTCTCGATCGTACGACCGTTACTCCGTGAAAATCGGTCGTAAAAAGGTTGATCGTGGACGAGCTAGCCCAGCAAGCGCCGCCGAGTTCGATCGTCCTCCTTTTATTGCTCCATTCTTCCAGGGCAACCTACTAACGACGACGACCTATCCCTATCGGCCACGAAGTTATGTACGCGTAAATTCCCTTATCTCTCGTAGATACAACCTGTTGCTCTCTCTCTGTTTCTCCGTTCGTCTACACGCGAGTTTTGTCCTCGTCTGGTAGAGTTTCCCCGGTTACGGAAGTCTGATAAAGCGAGGCGAACGTCTTGGAGTGAAACGCTGTTCGATCGTGTTTTCCGAGTGCTAGACTTCGAATGCTCGTTTCCCTGCTCGCGAAAGTGGGCTAAAGAATAACCAAGCGCTCGTTATTGCCTCGCTTCTATGGACCGGCCAGGCTTAGAGGCCCCCGGATACGTATTTATGGTGCACTTTGGGTCCACGCACTCGGCGAGAGGCGCATCTCGATGTTGTGGGTGGATATACGGAATTGAAATGGAAAGGTCGTGAGCTAGACGATCGCTCGCGGGGGAAAATGTCGGGATGAGATCAGGGTTGGTGTGGTGCTTTAAAGGTAGCGGGCTTGGTTCTCTCTTGGGAAGAAGGTATTATTAAAAAATCTTTCACTCTGAAACTCTTGGTAGCTTTTTTTTAAATATCTGTGTAACAATTTGTTACAGGAGGATTTGATACATAGTTTGTCTCTAAACGAATAATTCTTCGTTGAGAATTACTGCGTGGTCTTGGTAGCTAATATTTCGGCCTATATTGGTCCCTTGGTGTATACAATATTGATCCATTGTGGTCCAAAATTGAAAATTTAATAATTCGTATAGACTACTAAAAAATTTAATTTATTAATTTAAAAGTTAACATATAGCGTAGAATTTTTTATTCTCAGCACAGGCGCAAAAATGTTTTCCCGGGGCATTATTGTTCCAACGTTTAAAAAATTGCCCCAAAAATGGGACACCATACCACGAACGTATCTCGTTAACCTAAGCCTTGGAACAATTCGATAGCCCAGAAAAGGCGTAACTCCAAAAGGCAAAGTAACTTGCAGACAGATCTGATTGTTAGGAGTATAATTGGAAGGAAACTTTCAATTCGATAGCTCGTCTGACCTACGCTGACCCAACAATTTGATAAAATACACGGCTCGAAAGAGAACATGCCTGACAATTACATCAGTAATTGGAAGCACACTTTCGTCTCGCAATCCAAGTAGCTCATCTAAATTGCCGATGACACTTTTTCAACCTATACTTGTTGTATCACCGTGCGTCGTTAAACAACCCGAAGAAAGGGATTCCACCGCGAGGGAACAGTTGTTCAACCAGGTGAATTCACGCGAATTAGCCGCGGTCGGAGTCTCAGAGCCATGAAAATTTTATCGCGATGCGATGTACACTTAATTATTGTAATCCCCTGATCGTACGTTGCTCGGAGGGACTCGCTATCGTTCGCATATACGGTAAACCCCTTTATTGCTCCATTCTTTGAAACGCACCAAGAGCTACCTAACGACAACGAAGACAACGAAGACGACAACGACGACGACCTATTCCTATCGGACGCGAGTTATGTGCGCGCAAATATCGTTATCTCCTTATTTCTTCAGAGGGCTCTCTCTCTGTCTCGTTTCTCGTTTGCCTTAGTATACTTCTCTCTTTTTCTTTCTTCGTCTCTTTCTCCCTTTCCATTGGCCGCTTGTTCTGCAGCGGCGGTTTTCCTGCACCGTGGCTCGCCGGGTCGCCGATAAAGAATCTCTGAGGACGCTGTAATGTCAACGGACATTAGAACGAGAATATCGTAACGAGGATGGTGGTCGGCTGCGATCGAGCGCCAGAACCCGGAGAAAATCTTAAATGTTAGGCGGCGAATGCGGCTGGATAAATGCTGGCCGACGCGGAATTCTAATACGGAAGGAGATATCCAGTGACAGATATCCGCCTCGAGATGCCCGCTAGAGGATCGATGTTAACGAGGATCTAAGACCAGAATGAGCTCTGGTTCAATTAAATCCTACGTAGAATTATTGTCATACCGGTCTCTATCTTCTGTTCACTATCTCTGCTTCATCTGACTACGCTGGTGCACGAGGTGTATTGTCATTGGGTTAGCGTGTGCTCGGAGCAATCGGAAATTTTTCTATCGAGATCTACAAAGGCCTCGAAATTAATTTCCCTCGTTCTTAGTTCTTTGCAGTTTTTTAAAATTAGAATAAAAAAATTGTAAAATAGATACACATTTTTGTCACAGTTGATCGTTTTAGCGAGCACTCAAGTGGTTAAGATAATCGAAAATTATCCAAAATTTCACTTCCTAGAATCACGGAGAAATTGTTTCCACGAAAAATGGAAGCTCGGAGATAATTCCGTTAAGAATTGTAATTCGCCGTGAAATAACGATCGAAAGTAAAATAACGCTGGATCAGGCAGATTCGCGGTAGAGATGATCGAATGTGTTCCGTGTCGGTGAGCAGGAACTTGAAAATCGATGCATGCCGGCGTACTTTCCAGACGCGCGCTGTACGTAACTATCCGAGCGCAAGGTGCACGGTATTCTCAACAGTTTCCACCGTGCGCCATACATAATGGAGGTTAGCCGCAGGATGGTAAATCACGAGACGCCATGCGGGCGTAGTTATATCGTGCGTGCGTGATGGAAGATTAGTACGGCATTGTGCGAGCACCGTGGAGGCGCGCGATGATTTATCGCTTACGAAAACGTACGCCGCGATCACCGAAATGGATCTTCGATGACAATCCCATGGTGAATCGATGCTCCCCCGTTTTAGACTTTATTTTCTCCACTTTCTATACTCCAACTTTCATTTATCAGAATTTTACGGGAGTATCTTGGAAATGCTGAGTTATAGATATCTGAAGGAGGGGAGGCGAGATATGTGGAAGAGATTTCTGAAATAGATAGCTAGAAAGGTTTTTTAAGGTTGAGTTCTTTTTTTTTTTTTTTGAGGATTAGGTCGTTGACCTGAGATAGGTTTACGAAGTTTGAGATTTGGACGATGCACGTGGGATTCGAATAAGGACACTCGTTATCGAATCAAATTCCAGAGATTTCAGTGTTAGAAAAGAATGAAATCAGTGCATGATAAATCTGCGTTTTTTTTTTTTCTCTTGAACATCTTTTCTATCTTATTTAAGCGGGATTCAGATTCAGAGAAAGTTTGCCGGACGTGATTTACCGTTTTTGGGGGACATTTTGTGCAACCAGTTGAATGTTTCTCCATTTCTATTCGATGTAGATTGCTTTATCTAGAAATTAGATAGGTTACAATATAACGAAAACATTTTTTACTCTATCTTGCTACGAAAAATTGTAATTCTTTGTAAAATAAAAAAGAAGCAGAAAAATGTGCCCAAAATGGTGGAATCTCACTCCAGATAACGGTACATCGTTTCCATTGAAAATTCCAATTCGAAGCCATTTGTAGTCACAGAATATTCTCGATGGTCTAGAGATTAAGACGTCCCGGCGCAACGAGGCTCACGTGACGATACGATCTGGCGAGGCAACAAAGCGGTCGATTATCCGCGGAAAAGCCACGTTAGTTTAAAGTCACTTAGAATCCCAGAAGAGTTGCGACTCGCGAGAACAACGAGCACACACGCGGAGATACGCAGGCCGAAGCGAGGAACGCGTTGCTACGAGACAAAACCGCACTACTGTAAATGGTAGCAGCCTGCAATCATCATATTTCTTGATGATGGTCGGCCAGGTACTACGTATGTATAGGTACCACGTACGAGGGGACAAGGAGGATAGAGACAGACACCCCGCGGGAGAGAACAGCCAGACCGAACCGCAAAACCGTTCTGTTCCTTATTGCTCGACCTCCGTGCTCGGCTCTCCTCCACCCTGCGCCGTGGAACTTTTGCTCGGACCGATTGAGACCGCAGAACGTTTAAGAACGCGAAACAGTCGACTTTCGAGCTGATTTCTCCATTGACCCCGCGACTATGGTCGTTTGAACCTGGTGACAAGTGCCCTCGTAAGGATGTGTAAGTGGAATCGAAGGGTTTTAAACTACAATGTTGCAAACAGCAAGGAGTAAAATTTTGTTAACACTTTTGCTACCATCGACGCAGCCTATGCGGTCCAGAATGTTTCCCAGCGTGCTATCCATTTTCTAAGAGCTTTCCATGATGAACGAGAAGTGTATACGAAAGTATCAAAATAAGTTTCACTTTACTTTCCGCGAAAATTATAAATTTTAGAATCCAGAAATCTTGGGAAATTTTTTTGTTCATAGTATTGCACAGAGATTCTAGTTGAAAAATGTTTATCCGCAGTTATTGCATAGAGAATCCAGAAATCTTGGAAAATTTTTTATCCATAGTACGCTGCGTAGTGAATCTCCAAATCGTTGACCTGAATATTCCACAAAATAAATCAAAATCTGCGTCACTCTGTGTAATTATTCCAAGTAGAATTTCGAATCGCCAGGAAAAAATTGCACGTCGATGTTTAAAACGATTCTCGCAGAAATGCAAAACTTCCGATTAACGCAGCAATGATAAAGAGCACCAGGAAACAGAGAATGCTCCGTCCCAGGAAGAATACCATTAAATACCTGGACCGTGGCCGCTAACACGAGCGAACAATGCAATTTGTAGCCGCGAGGTGGTCCCTGGTACCGGCCAGTTCTCGATCCTCTGCGTTACGTTTTCGAGAGGAGGCTTCTGGCTTGTGGACGACAGTGGAGAGGGTGAATACTCCCACGAAATACTGCCAACACTCGCGATCCGCGAAACGCTACACGGCCCGGAGAGGACTACGAACAACGGCGAGGCGCATTTTTTTCGTTTCGTTCCAACATCTGATTTATAGCGGGAATTCCGTGCACACGGTTACAAACCATTCAGCCGGATTCCGGGGGTCCAGCTGCGGGAAAGAAAGTATGAGCGGCGACTTCCGACTACGTCGTTCCACTCCTTAACAATGTGGTACCCTTAAATTTGCAGGGAATTTTTGTATCTTTGTTTTATTTACTTCGTAAGAATTTTTCTTTTTTTTTTGTTTTTTTTTTTGGAAAATTGTAAGTGTTATGCTGGGGTAAAATTCTAAAATTGCACTATCGTTGGAATTTTTGCTTCGTGGATACTTAATGATTCTTTAACTTAACTGTTTAATTGATAGTTAAAACCTGTGTTTAATATTGCATAAATTTGTTTATATTAATCTCCTCACGTTGAATTTCTATTAGAATACAATTGAAAACTTTGGTGCAAAAATTGATCATCTCCATTTTTTTTACATCGTACCTAAGTATAAAGAAATTATTAGATTTTTCCAACGAATAATTAATTCATCTTCCCCAACTTGTTAATTTCTCATCGAACCACGAAAAATACTCAATCACCAAACATCTCGAATAAACGAAAAAATACCACCTGAAAACTCTTTCATAAAAATGATTTCCATAACCAGTTACATCTGCATCATGCTTAAAACTTCACCGAGAAAATCTATATAGAAAGTCGGTTGGAAAGCTTTTCAAACAAGCAATCCGTACAGAACCTCCCCGTGTTCCTGGAATTAATCAGAAAGTAAAGTGGCTTCCATTCAGCGGATCAGGGTCGTGTTGCAACGAACCGTAGCGGAGATTTACGGTAGCACGGAAGGAGGCCAGCCCTTAATCAGGGCAAAGCGGGCCGCGTGAGATCTCTGGCCGGAGGCCATGCGTCATTGGATTAAGATTGTATCCAAATTATTCATCCGGCAAACGTCGCGCGTGTAAGATAGCGAGAGGAGGAACGGGAGCCGGGTTGGCGCGAAGGCGTTGCTTCGCGGTAAGCGATAGCACCGGCTGATATATGGGGACCACACAAACCGCGTAACGGGAACTTAAATCAGAATTAATAGCGCCCTTCGCGGGACGTTTTCAGTCCTGTTGCGCGTTTACGCGGCCGCGATAACGCGAAATGAATGGCGAAGTGGGAAAAATTACGACCAACCGAGAGAATTTCTCCCTCGTTTTGAAATTCGAGAGATGAGAAAAAGAGAAGCTAGCTGGTAATGGTGTGAATTGGTAATCCAGCAGGATTACAGGCAGATCGTTCGCGCGTGCTAATCCTCCCGAGGTACGC
>NW_017100427.1:2463793-2470995 GCF_001263275.1 Habropoda laboriosa
CGCCGTGTATCGCCACGGGGAGATTACACACGGCCAAATCGTTGCGTTGAATGATCGCGGAGGTCGCGGGAAAATTATTCGTAGCCGGGGATACTTAAGGATCTGTGAAGTTTGCCGGGACTCTACTCGTTCGAAGGTAAGGGAAAATTACGAAGGATGAAGTCCTATTGGGGCAGAGAAGTCACGATCACGTTGGTCGTGCTTCGTGCTGAAGTGAAGTTATAGATAGATGTGGGTCGAAATAGGTCGCTCGCTTGGCTGTGGCAATTATTCCTTTGAAAATCGTGGCTTGTCGATCTTTCACTTTTTATGGAATATTGAACGGTGATTAGTTGGAAGTAAGAGGACTCTTTAGGAATCCGTATGATAATTGGTGAAATTGGTCCTTTAATCGTAGTATCCTGCAAATGAAATGTCGGAATAACAAAAGCCTCGTGTAATTTTTTAAGAGACGTTTTTTTTCAATAACTGAGAAATTAGTCTAGAAAATGTACAACGAAGCGAAAAGAAAAAAGGAAGCTGAAAGAATTTGACAGAGGAGAAGATCGAACAGTCTCTCGCCAGAAAGTGCACACTGAAAGAGAAAAGAGAAGACAATATACTGGTGAAAGATCAGTGAACCAAACTTCCCTTGATGCTGTACCAGCTCGTAGAGCTTCCCAAACGTCAGCCTGGAAGCAGAAGGGAGAGGATCGTGGAGGCAAGCACCGAAGCAAAAACAAAGCGGACAGCGGAGAAGGCTCTGCAGAGGCCTGGAGTAAAAGGGACGAGGAAGAAGGAAGTGGACACGGTGAGTTCCGTGGAGTGCGGCGAGAGAGATTTTCTCGAGCGCGGCGAACGTAAACCGATCCGCTCGAGATGGGAGCAAATGACAACGCGTGCTTTGCATGTCGAGGGCCCTTCTAGCGGATACCGCGAGTAAATAAGGCGGAATCTGCACGTCGCATTGTTTGACTTTCCGGACGGGCGTCTAGGGCGACGACGGTAAAGGGGCCGACTCCGTGCGCACGACAAGACCGCGAACAGAAAAGACGATCCACGGCTGATTTGCCAGAACCCTTCTTGGAAAAGTCGCTAGCCAAGCTTCGTTCTACTGTCCGGTTACCGTTACCACGCCAAGCGGACGCTGATTTTTCCTCCTCGAGCGATTAATCTTCGATCAATCTCGGAATTCTGGAGTCGTCGTTGCCTGCGCTCGTCGAACTCGGCGATTCGTTTATAGGTTTCCTAGTCGCGGAGGCTAAGTTGGGTATTCAATGGAATAATGTACTCGCAGAAGTAATTTGTTAACGTAGAAGGAGAGGAGAGATAAGAGTTGTTTGATAATACGAGTGAAAGCTTGATTCGATTTCTTAACGCTTGAAAGTTACAATAGTCTAGATATTCTGGAGATTTCAATGCGTGGTAAGAACACGAACCGCTCGAAAATCGGTCAGAATAAGGTTTCGGAGATAGAAAACCTCAATTCTCTTTCAATTCAGGAACTCCGTTTATTTCTTAACAAATTATATCTTAAGTTCCATTATTATAGCTCCATTGATAGCTTTACACAACACTGATAATGTATTAATTAAATTATCCCGCGTTAATCAGTTGCATGCGTTACGTACTCCAGATATTCGGGAGATTTCAATGCACGGTAAGAACACGAGTGGAGATTTCAACGCGTGGTAAGAACACGAGTGGAGATTTCAACGCGTGGTAAGAACACGAGTGGAGATTTCAACGCGTGGTAAGAACATGAACTTCTCGAAAATCGATCGAAACAAGGTTTCGAAGCTAAAAAATCTCTTTTAATCCAAGAACACAATTTTTCAAGTTACACTTACACAGCATCGCATAAATAACGGTAAGAACACGAACTTCTCGAAAATCGATCGAAACAAGGTTTCGAAGCTACAAAATCTCTTTTAATCCAAGAACACAATTTTTCAAGTTACACTTACACAGCATCGCATAAATAAACTCACTTCCGCAACTTTCCGCCCTGCCTAACCGATCGAAATCAGCATGCTCAAAGGCGACGAGCAAAGAAAACTTTCCAAGCCCATCAGATTTCCCGGAACGAAAAAGAAAAAAAATAAGGTGTCTACTTTCTACTTGACACCGCGAGGAAACGCCTCGCGTAAAACGCGAGTCACGAAACATTCCTTCTCCGCTTTCCATTTCGAGGTGTAATCGTCGTTCATTGTTCCAACGTGGATCGACCTACGTGGCAGGTGACTGGTTTTATTGCTCCGTCGTGATTTTTCCAGTGATCCACCAGGACGCACCTGTTTATTCGTTTACGATCGACGCGCTGCTTGTTCCCAGCGCGGAAAAAACGCCGCACCTGCGCGCCCACGGATCGTGACCCGCAGTCGGACTTATCGCGTGTTACACCGATAGCGCTGTTTGCACTAGCCGAGAAAGTTTCTTTACAGCCGGAATGGACGCGCGCGGATTTCTCTCCTGTGGCTACTTCGCGCGTTCGTCATTCACCTGAGAACCGCATGACACGCGATTCCTCTGTATAGGGTGTAGAGTAACTCGTAAAGTCTCGTTCAGAGATGGATTTGACGCTTGAGTGAAGTTACGTGAATAGATGTGTAAATGAGCAATCCACTGTCCCTTATTGTTTAACGTCAAATTTGTTGTTAACACACGTTGGAATAGTTTCTCTCATTTTCTGGTATCTTTAGATAGGTGACAAGCTCGAGACACCTTTCGTATTCGTACAGAAAGTATTGCATAAATTACAGTAGTCTCTATTTTTATTTCTCTACATAAAATTAAAAATTTCTCATAATCGACGTTCTACTGTACTGACAAACGAGAGCCTAACATTTTCTACGCCTCAGGCGTAATCCCTACAGCTATATTTCCTCAAAAGCATCTTACCAGGATTAACATTCCCCTCGATCACGTCCCAATCACCTAAACCATCATCACCATCGAAAAAAATCCTAATCAAATCTCGGAAAGAACGCAATAATCGATCTCCTCGAAGGATGAAGCTCCGCATCAGTGATGAGCCAAGCCGACAGAATAATCCTGAGGATGGGACATCGTTGGACAGCGGATACGCAGGTGCGGAACGCGCTGCCACGGGGCTCAGAAGCGGATAATCGATTAATCGATTGTGCGCTCATCGATGGTATAGGCCGCGGGGGTAAGAGAGGAGTGGTACGTCGTCGAAGAGGAAGAGGAACGAGCGCGGCGCGGTATTCGAGCGCGTCCCAACAATTAGCCTGAGAACGAACGAGCGAGCTAGCGATTTGTCGCGCAAGATTTATAGCTTCATACATCCCGAGAGGAGAAGACCCTGTTCCCTCCGTTAGAACCCTTCTGGGCTGTGCTCCTCTCGCGACTTCGACCCATACGCGGCGTGCACAATCGAGAAAGGGCCCCGACCAGCGTCCAAGCCTATCGCCATTCCCGTGCGTGCTGTCTCCGCGCTGTTTGACGGCTGGGACTCTGCCGGATCTCCAACGAGATCGGCGAGATCCGTCTTGCACGGCTGTCCACAGAGCCATCCTTAACCGTGACCTACCGGAATGCCTGAGAAAACAGTTGGGATATCCTTCGATCGCGCTCTCTTCCGGTTTCGGAAGAATTGGAGAGGAGAAGCAGCATAGAGCGGCTGTGATTCTTCGGGGAATTTCGGTTATGCTTGGGTTATGGTTGCAGCGTTTCCACGAAGAATGTATAGTCCAACGAAAGTCTGACCTGCTTAATTTTTATTTGATAGTAATTATAGTCTCCGATAGAAAAAGTCTCAGTTTTCTATTCTAACTTTCGTAAGGAAACGATATTTTTAGTGGACGCTGATTGTGGATCGCCGAGGAAGCACAAATGTGAACAGCCTCGGAAATTTTAGAATCACGATTAAACTTAAAATATGTGTGTCGGAGATGCTCATTTTTGTTAACCTGACACTCCATAGTTTTTGAACAAAAATCTTTTTATTGTCAACTAAGTATATGAAATCAATATGAAGTAAAAATCGCACGAACTTAATACTTAACGGGCAGTTATTAAATTGTGCCAGTTACTCTCTTGTTGGACAAGATGTATCAGAGGCAGAGCTGTTAGGTAATAGAAAGAGAGGCATTGATCTCTCCGGTGAACGATGGTGCAAGGATAATTGTTGATTTTCGATCAGACGAGTTTTTTGAGATAACACTCGAAGAGGTTTGCCGGAGAATTTTTAGAAGCTACCGGTGGCACTGTGAATGGGTGTTTCTTTACGAGAGAGTTTGTTGGTATAGGAGTTACGATCGCGAACATTAATAACGAAAACAGAGAAAGTATCGCTGTTGTGGAATCGTTCCTCTGTTTTTACAAACTCTTGTTTCATTAGAGTAGAGTAATTTTCATACTTGTATGTATTTTATATAATACTCTTTTTGTCAAAGATTATTGGACTATTACATCTAAAATGGCGGATTTCATAAGAACCTAAGGTTTTCAGAATTTTTTCTTCAAATTTGTTACCAGATACCATTTATTTATACATCAATCTAAAGTTTGAAGTCAGAGAAAAACGACACGATCAGTGGTTCGTCAGTTTTTTTTACCATTAAATGGCGGATTATGTATGAAAAGGTAATTGTAAATGTCTAGTAACGAAACTGAAGTAAAAAAGATTTTCGAGGATTTCCTCGTGCCGAGAAGTGCTCAGCTAGTTTCAAATAAAGACATAAATGGATCGTACTTTGATTGATGAATATTATTCTCACTGAAAATCTCGTTAAATCCTCGATCATTTCGTAGTCTTAGAGATAGAAAATTACGGAGAGGAATTCAGTTTCTAAACGAGTAGCGATTCTTTTTTCTTCTTCGCGTGCATGTTGATAAATATGTGAAGAAAAAAATGGCTGAAACTTCCGTATCAACATCGACGGTAAAAGCTTCTGGCGGAGATTAATTTACTCGATCGGTAGAAGTCGCTAATTGAATTCAAAGTGCAGAAGCAAATGACGATGAAGATATGTTTGCACACGCGTTCTGGGGCCATTAATGAAGGTGTGTTCGCCGCGAGATTGAAACCGGGAATTTTCCTACCGAGGCAAAACCTGAGAAAGATCTATCTTGTGGATTCGTTTCGAATGAACTTTGCCATTCGTTCGCTCTTCTGTTAAAAGAATACCGTTCATAATTCATCTTCATTTGGTGTGACGTCTACATTAACGCGAGTATTCCCTCTATTAGATATACAAATGAATAATCCACTTCGTTTTCTCAAATTCACCGTCCATTTTTTATTTATCTTTCCTTCATTCTTAACTTATTTCTAATTATTCCGCATGTTCTTTTCGCCGTTGTGCTAATATTTGCAATACTTTGTTACCAAATTTTCGAAAGACACTCGAAGTTTCGCGATCGTTAAGATCGACATCAATATTTGCATACATCAGATTAAACGTTCTTAGCAAGAAAGAACATATTAATTTGCTTGCTTCCTCTGTAATTGTTCAATGTGGTATCTTACATTCTGTTTGTCAGTTGCCATCTTCCTTCCAACGATATCGATTCATTTTTCGAGTTAAGATCGATCAGCGTAAATTACAAATTTTTCTAATTACCATTCGCAAGACCCACAGAAAGAAACAACGAAACTCCGTAGAAAGTAGTCTCTGCTATCGCCAAATCTGCGATATTCCCCCGAAAAAAAAATCGTCCACTCTGTTTCTCGCGGGGGAACCGTTCGCGGCGTAATTGTAGCGAATCGACGGTACGATAAGCGCGAAACTCGACGCCGATATTGGCCGGGACATTACGGTCGCCTTTTAATAACCACGGGCTTAGTTTAGTGTCGGCGGTAATGCCAATCTAATCTACCTTTTACACCAGGTACACCTACACGCCTAGCAGGAAGTATACCCTGGCCACGCCGCATTATCCTTATTTACACCGCTCTTGATACTATATTGCCGATAGGTCTTTATCTACGCCCGTCGCTGCTGCGAACGGAATAAAAACCGCTTCCCTGTTGGCGGCGCGGCGCGGGAGAACGCGGATTTATACTCGCGGGGCTGGCGTGTGCGGCGAATTCTCTCTCTCTTTCTCTTACGATCTCCGGTTACACTTGGCGCGGCCGATGCGAGGGAGATACAGTGGTGAGGAAACAAGTGTAAAGAGCGTTGTAAAGCGTGGTAATTATGCGATACAACCCAGCCACTCGCAACGAGACGTGTAGTTTATGTCCGAGCTGGACGCGAGCTCGTCAACCTCGATCGCGGAAGTTGATGCCCTGTGGGATCGACACTTGGCAAGCTTACAACGTGCACGCGGTTTTCTGCCGTTTCGGCCTGGTGTAAATTTGCTTGTGACATCGAGAGGTAAATGTACAGGGTGAGTCATCGAGGAGTAGAATCGGAAACGTCTTCGTTGATTTATATAGGAAAATTTGCGAAACAGAAAGTGTTCGTTCTTTTTTCCTCGAAGTCATATTTTCTGAGATTTCAAATTTCAGAATTTTTAATTACTCGTTAGGAACCGTGGGTAAAGGGAAATTTTGGTCAGATTCGCTAATAGGGAATATGGGTCGATGGTGAGAAGAAAATTCACAGTAGTGCAGAGAATCGTGTAATATGTAACTGTCTGTGTGTGTACAGTGTTTTATTAGTGCATATGAAATTGGCGATAACATTCCTTTCTATTTTATTACACGTTGTGTTAACGGATCACATTAAGACGTGTTTTATGACATTTTCCTTCTAACGCATAGCATAGCAACGGATTGCGTAATTGGAGCAAGTTATACCACTATCCGTATACTCGATATCAACAATCTTGGAATGAAATTCAGTTAACCCTTTGGGTGCCAATTTTCAACACACAAAAATAAGCCTGAAAAGCCTTTCTCAGTCATATTAAAACACAGGATGATACACCCAGTCTCAGTACATAATTAATAAACAATAATACGTAGTACCCATCTTGCTCACTGTGACATAACCGTACACGTACCTATATACAAGGACAGTGGTGAAAGGGTTAATTAAAATGAGAAAATAGTAGCGGAACGGAGAAAAGGAAGAGGAACCGCGACAGGGGAAGGTTTCTCGCGACAAGGTGACGCGTTGCCGGCGCGTACTCGATCGAGGCGTGCTGTGTTTGGAGGGAGCGAGCGAGAGCGAGCTAGCTTATAGTCGCGGAGGCAATCGCGAGAAAGCAGGAAGGTCGCGGAGAGTACCTCGGAGGCTGAGCGGTCGAGA
>NW_017100427.1:2471040-2475140 GCF_001263275.1 Habropoda laboriosa
AAGCGGCGCGGGTCTCCTTTGCATCTCGATCTCTCCGCGGCACCAAGGGGGACGTACGCGGGGGCCCACTCTGTGTATATACGCTGGAACGTACAACGTACAGACAAAACAGAGAAAGAAGACACAGAGCGGACGTTCAAGTGGAGAACCAACCGGGATATGTGGCCGCGTATACTCTCTTCCTCCTCTGCCCTCCTCTACCACGACGAAGAAAAGTTCTGACCGAGGACTGTTGGAGCTCTCCCTTCTTCTTTGTCGCGTCCTTTCTTCCTTCGCCTATATGTACTCTCTTGTTGTTCTTCCACCACCATCTTCTTCTTCTTTCTCGTATCGTGTGTAGCAGCAGCTTTGGCCAGTGGGATAAGTAAGAGAGACGCCGGCCCGGTGATGAGTCCAGACAACGGTTAGATAACGGGGAATCGCATTTAGATAAGAAGCGCGGAAGAGGCCATTGAAAATATTCGAATCCGGTGACGGCAGAGAGGGGCCACCATTAAGCGGAACGCTTCGCTCTGCGCCGCACCACCCCGGCACGTGCGCCGTACCCGATAACTTCCATATAAGAAATGTCCTCGCAATTAAATCGCGCCGCCGCTTGTGCCCTACGCTCAGACTCGCTCGAGTCTTTTTCTTTCTTTTTTTTTTCCGTTTTTTTTTTTGCGTTGGGAACAGTCAGGCTATCTTCCTTTACCCGTGATACAGCGAAATGAACGTGGGACTTTGGGCGAGGGAAGAGGAGCTTGGAGAAAGATGATTTGGAGTGGTTTAGAAATTGGTTTCTTTTCTAATTTCGTAGTTTGAGATATCTATTGTTTTATATTGTGGCTGAGGAAGTAGGAAAGGGATCCGGCTAGATCGCGATGCGTAAAAATCTATGGAAGCCTGGAGGAACAGTGGATGAAGCGGCATCGATAATACCCGTATGCGGTGGATTTTTCTCAATTAAACAACAATGTTAAATTCCACGACGAGGAGTCAAGGAGATAAAGGACGGGCGTGCAGCTGCAGGCTTGATCGCGGCGCGACGCATGTTCGATAATCGTTCTTTGAAGGGTGTACCCTGTCAAACGCCATTCTACCGTACGCCACATTTTTCCGATGGCTGTTACGAAGCTTCGATAGCGAGCGCGCGGTGACACTGTTCGTGCCTATGAACAGAGAATTACGCAAGGTGTAGTCTACGTGAGAATATTGGGAAGTTCAATTTTTGTCGCGTTTTGATCATAGTCTGCATCTCGAGTGTGCCAAAATTTTGACAGAGAAAGTTTATACGATTTTTATATCGCTCAAATCTTCGAATAGTCCCCAAACTTTGAAACAATCCAGAATCTTTGAAACTATCCCCAAAGCTCCTAAAATCTTCTAAACGACCAATAAATTGACACAGAGTCACAAATTCTTGTCTAAGAATATACAATTCAAAGGGTTAAGTTCCAAGAACTCACCAGCTCTACCCAACCAGTATCGCTCAATCTGCTACAGATCCCAGTCCATCGAATCGCCATAATCGTCTCACTTAAAGGCGAAATGTCATCGAGAAGCTATCCAGTCTCAGGCTAGTCTCAGGGTGAGTAGACAAGAGACAATACGAAAGACGTGAACGAGGCCGTGAAAAATGGTGTAATTTAATCGAGCGATTCGACACGGCATCGCCGCGACGTCCTTACCTGCCTAAGCTCTAAGAGGTGAGAAATGTTGCTCGTCCCGTGACCGATGTCTACACACCGCGCTGTCACGCACTGACATATCGCTCTGATAAAACCACGACCCGGCCAACGGTTTCTCCCTCGGCTCAGCCGAGTCCTCGACATTTAAGTATTTCTTACACGGGGCTACGATTCGATAGCTAATGTCCCGGACGTCGTCGTCGTCTTCGTCCTCTTCGTCGCGACGAACGACCTCGCGGCGTTGAACCCGGTTCGAGAATGTACACAAGGATTCGCCTGAACCCTGACCAGGTCGCCGGAACGATTAATAATCGTCCCGGAGGCGTTGTGCCTTTTCACCACCAGTTTCCAGCTTCGTGTTGGAAAGACGAGCGAGCGCGAACGTGAGCCAGAGAGGTTCGTGAGACTGGTCGAAAGCGGACCGTTGAGAACACGGGGAAAGGTGTATCGTGCATCCCCCTCCGGCGAGACTTTCGCTTATTAATAATCTTATTAATTCCACGCTCGTTAGATGGGACAAGGTTAAGAATGGACTGTCACGAGACCGTAGAAATATCGGGTGTCCGCGACTCGAGGAAATATTGGGTTGCCGTCAGGTTCTCTGTAACCTGGGAAACACGTGTCGAAGATCCGTGGCTTGGAAACACCTTCTATGTATGTATGTATGTACTTGTATTAGATTGTACGATGTTAGGAGATGAAAATTTCTTGGTTTAGTCTTATCTTCTTTTTGATCGACCATTAGGAATCGAGGACTCGGTGACAGCTGGAATCTGTCACGTTGGTTTCGTATTCATAAATATGTATTTTTGGAAGTTTTTATTAACTACGAGTAAATGGTACAGGATGGAAATTACTTTTTCGGAGACAATAATCAGTTTGGAATAGACAGCGCCTCGTTAGGCGTATAGAATAATTAAGAGAATTGTACTTGGAAATGTGAGGAACTTAGAGAGAATGACTTTCTCTCGCAAGAGCAGGTCAATGGCGATCTGTACAAATTATTTCACGAAGATAACTAAAGTCTGACACTTTGCAGACGCTTTTTTACCTTCCCTTAACCTTCTCTTAGGCTACAGTTAATTGCTAAATTATCAGACATAGATGTATAACGAGTGAAAATTTTTCGAAAATATTGTCTCTAAATCTCGAACGAATGGAGAGAAGGTCAGAGGGATGGGGGCGAGTTTTTCGCGGCTGGAACCCACGCGGTCAATAGCATTTCCGCCTCGATCCCGTTTGAAACACTAGACGGGCCGGCGGTGTAGCATTGAGTAATGCGGTGCGGAGTGGCAGTAATGAGGCACATTAATATGCAATGAAAATGTCCCTACGCGGGCCGTGTTACTCGAGTGCGTGGGGAGTGTGAAACGCGCGATACCGGCGAGATAGTGAGCCAATATTAATAGCGGCCCTTCATTGTTCTACGATACGAGCGGGAGGGTCGACTCGACGAATCCCCGTTTCACGGTGTCTCTCGTTCTCTCGTGCTCGAGGAATAGAGAGGGAGTTAAATTAAGCACCCAGCCTCGGTGCCGGCCGAGGGAAGCGTACCCGGTGAAGAATGATCGGGGAGGATTCGTCGAATGGTCGCTTGTGAAGTTATACGGGGTGGACGACACGATTTTAACTGGGAGAGAAAGTCGTATCAATTTTATTTTACCAGGTGGAGGAGATAATTTATTTGCGTATTTGTTACATTAAAAATAGCGAAATAGTTATTAAAGTGCAGGAATAAAAAGATTGTAATAATTTGTTATGAACTTTGATCACTATGTGTTGCAAACGACACGAGAATTTTCAGAAGAAAGTTAGAAATTTGAGAAGATTATAAAAAGTATAAAAAGTTAGAGTAAAAGTTAGATGGAAATTACGATGTCGGGCGAACGATATCGATCCTATTGCCTCGGTAGAGATTGTTTTTGCGAAAGTGAAAGAATGTTACGTAGACGGACTGAAAACATGGTCTTGAAACGAGACAATAGAAGTGAAAGTATAATTGTGTTATTCGGTGAGAGATTCATATGATGTAATGGAAACTCTTAGAATGAGAATCATAATGGTAATAGTCAGGAAGTAATACACTCCAACGTTTCATTTGCTTCGTGTAGTCCAACCCAAAAATCTCACGAAATAGAAACTGTTACACATTATGTCATAATAGTATTTAATATAAAACTGCACAATATTTAGTTACACATGCGTAACCCTTAAAAAAGTTCAAATAGCAAAGGGTCAAATAGTCTAGCTTGCCTAAAAATAAATTGTGATGTGAGAAACTTTTCTAGAAACCTGAAGCATCTCACAACGCTGTCTTCGATACTTATTTCAAAATCGCCCTTAAAAATAATCCAAATTGACCTTTGACCTGTACGGGTTGAAAAACTTTTGTCACACACTCTACAATCTTTTTCCTCTTTCTCCCTTTTCATT
>NW_017100427.1:2475151-2500027 GCF_001263275.1 Habropoda laboriosa
GCGTTCACTCTAATCAATAATTGCCAAGGCATTGACAACGAATCGTGTCACAATGAACGAAAGGAACGGTCGCTGTAACCAAAGGATAAATTCCCAAGGGAAACAAATTACAAGGGGATTCACCCTGCACCTCTTAAGACAGATCCGAAAGCCATCAGCCATCAAGTACACAGATTGGCGAAACGAAGCAAAGAGCGGCACGGGATGAACCAAAGCCGCAAAATGTGTACTCTACGGGCGTAATTAATCCGAGGCCGCTTTTCTATTACCCCTGGCACGTCGGTGCGCGAAAAATGCCCGGAGCTGTTCTGACGGCCGACCGATGCCCAGACACTCTCCTCTCGCGAGCGCTTACAATTAGGAAACGGCGTTCGCGCGCCGCGACAGGCATGTAATTAGCGAATGCCCGAGGGCTCTGCATATTTCGATGGTTGCATCCGCGGTACGTTATGGCCAGGCCACGGTTACCCGCGGCTACCACGCTCTCTTTCTCTCTGTGCTCTCCGACGTCAGATACGAGAAGAGAGTCCTGTATATCCGTGCTGAAGCAAAACGATCATCCACGAGGTCGTACGTGCGCTTCTTCTTCTTCTTTCTCTTCTACCGTGTACAACATTCACAGAACGCATTCGAGAATATATACGTACATATATACGGGGTGTTTCAAAACGTGTGGACATAACTCGAAGGATGGATACAGTACGCTAAAATGAGGAAAAAGGTTCGTATGACCTTGTTTCCGAATTAGAGCCCTTTTCGTATGACACCTGTTATTTAATCATTTTCATGGAAATTGTTCAAAGTGACCGCTCCCTTGATCTTCTCATAAGAGATCATAGATCAGAATAACCAGGTGTTGTTTGAACTCTCTCGAATACAATATCGCAGTTCCTCAACACTGTTTACTGGTGTGCTGTAAATCAAAGATTTTACGTACCCCCAGAAATAAAAATCCAGCGTAAACAATTAAAAGAAGCAGTCAACAAAGTCGTAAGAATTACTCGAAGTCACAAACCGACTATATTTTGGAAACTAGCTTGTATCGGGTTTATACGACCTTTTTTTCTTATTTCACCGTACTGAATCCATCCCTGAAGTTGTGCCCACACGTTTTGAAACACCCTGTACATACATGTATTCGAACAAGAGAGGAGAGAAAGAGGGCGGCTTTCTGCGGAGGGATTTGGCACGACTCGGTCTCGCCTCTAAATTAGTAATTGCAGCCTCCGCGTGACGTGGCGCCCCGATAAAAAGCGAAGGGCTGTAATGCCGTGGCGATACGAGGTCACGAACCGCCAGGCTAAAGTGAATACTTATCCGTGGCGGGTCGCACTCGCTCGCTCGCTCGCGCCAACCACACATGCACGCGAGATAACGCGGCGTGTTCACGTGAACAGGCTGCTCTCGCTCTCTTGCCTCGGCCTGACCGGCGCGGAGGAGCTTGGCTCGGCTTGGCTGGAGCCTCGTGAGCGTGCGAGACCAAGTGTACGAAGAGGGGGCGTAATCCGCGGCGACGTGTATTCCCACGTCGTGCTTTCTCCGCTGCAAACGCTCGCTTCTCTACGGCCTCCGCTGACCGTTGCGCCGATCGCTAATCCCGCGGAAGCGCGCGCGGGCTCTGATCTTCACGATCGAGCCGGTGTCTCTCGCGAAGGGGGCTTTATTGCCAGGACGAAACCGCGCCACCGTCAGCCAACGTTCGCGAGCGTTTAATGTTTGATTACGCGTCGACGAGGTTGAATGTCATGGGAAAAACAGCGGGGAAGCTTTGGGACCACCGGCTATCGAGATTTTAGTCGATCGTCTGTTGGATCGGTGGGTTGGTGGAGTGTCGTATTGTGGAGGGTGATTTGGGAAAATTTGATGTTTGTGTAGGGGTTAGGGTTGGATTTGGAGGTGTTGACGATGGGGAAGAGATGGAGAGTGGTTGAAGATGAAATATATTTTTTAATATGGTACAGGTACTTGATGTAGGTATGTATTTTGGGCAGTGTGTAGGCTTGACTTTCTAGAGATGTATTTTGGTTAATTGTGAAACTGTGAAGTATTTTTACGGAGGAAACGCGTATCTCTAAAAAATTTGAATATGTGCCCTTTCAACGGTAAATAATTCAATTAACCCTTTCATGACCGAATCATTTTGTGTTCTTGGGATCACCTAAATATTTTCATACGAAGAGTGGCATACATGGCCTTTCGACACAAAATTTCTATGGAGGAAACACGTTCCTCCCAAAAATCTGCACATGTGCCCATTCAGAGATAAATAATTCAATTAACCCTTTCGTGAGAGAATTATTTTTTCAAAGAATTTCTTACATACCTACCGATCATCGCCTCGTAAAATCACCCTTGTCTCCTATCTAACATTGCACTTGCAAACACGTCTGCACCACTGGAGCACTATCCACCTCTGGAAAAAAGACCGGTCAAGTGTTAATTAATAAGAACTCTTCCGCGTTATCTGTGATTCTCGCGGAGCACGCTCGGTATGCGGCACTATTCCAATGTTCCAGCGGACAGATCTAGAAATATCCTTAACGGGAATGCAAATCTGGACTTATGCGGCGTGTGTAGTAGCCGCGAGGGAGGGCCAGGGACGTTGGTTTCCCTCGAACGTCACCTTCGTTCGCCGATCGTTAAAGTACGAAGTCACGTTCGCGTGCACGACTCTAAATATGTAGATCCCCGAAGATCTGTTGGTAGGCCGGCTGTGAGTCTCTGAATATTCCGCAGGCATCGCCGAATTCCACTCTAGCTCCCTCTCTCCCTCTCACTCACTCGCCTGAGAGGAAGAGAAAGAAGGAGAGCTTTACGATGCACGAGCGCGCGGGGTAAGATCGGCGATGCTCGTTACTTAGCAGGTCGCATCTGTTATTCCGGAAAAATGTCCGGAGGGAATGAACAGTTAACCACGGCACGATCGATCGTGAACGTCGATTGTTCGCCGCGTAATAATACCTACGTCCTAAGTACGTATACGTAAGTACCACACGCTGTGTGTCGCGTCTACGCGCAATTAACGACGATAGACACACACGCGATCGAGGAGGATTCTCGCGGTGTTGCGCGTAATCGACGTCGTTAAGGGGACGCGACACGAGCGTCCAGGTATCGAACAGGTATACGGGAAAATCGTGTACGGTAGATAAGCGAAACGACGTCTGAGTAATCCTCGCCCTGTGGCTCCAGTGACGCTCCAGGCTCAGCCCTGGCTATCTCCGCGGGCACGTGCGATCGCTCGACGCGAACAAAGTGCGAACATCGAGTTTGTGTAGTCGGTGCAGCTGGAATCCGAGCTGGATTGGCGGTGATCGAGCTGTATCGTACCGGTCAAACGTATTGCTTACCGCGAGATTGAGCGAGGCTGGTATCGAGAAGCGTTTAAAGCGTTTTATTGAGCTACGATTGGGTACAGATAGCTGTGCAAGAGTTTTTTTTTTTTATTACGTTTGAGGGTTTGGGGTGTAAGTCGTGTCTGTCGTGGCTGACGAAGCTAGGCTGCATCAATTTGCAAATGATTAGAAATCGGACGTTTCGTATTACACGCGGAAGATCGCGAGGATTAGGTAGATAGGAATGTGCATAAAGGAGGACGAAGGACAAGAAGAAAGAGGGAATAGATGTATGAGAGACAGGTGCACGAGAAGTGTGCACTGCATAGTGAGTAACTTGGGGGAGAGCAGAGCGAACGGTGAATGGAGTTGCTTCATCGGTGAGAAATTTCGAAGATTTTTGTCGTTCGCTTCCTTGTTGAAGGAAAATCAGACGTTCTAGACGAAACTACAAATCAAAGCTCTAAGTGACCCTTAAAAACTGAACCTGCTTAATCATAATCTGCGTCACAAATGTAGAAGTCTGAAGATCTACGACTCCAGTTTAAATACCTTTTCCTTATTACAACAATCATAGTTAGATTAGCTAAGAGCTCAGCTATCAGTTAGGCATGTTTCCAAAAGTTTAGTAGCTTTCAAACCTGATTTATCGCACACTCGGCGGTGTTTAGCACTCGATAACTCTCCTCGCAGCACTAACAACATCTCAAACTCCACAATCCACACGCCTAACTAAAAACTGACTTCCGCGGAGTGAAAAAGAACGCGCGGTCGACGAATCTCTTAACGATTAACCCCATCAATTAACCGCTTCAATAGCCGGCAGGTAGACGAGACGCGTAAAGAGGAGGAAGAGCACGCGCAGGGAGCCAACGAGAGGGAGAGCGAGGGAACAGCAGTTGGGAGGGGTCGAGACGTCAGGTTTCGCGCGCGGCCACGTTTCAAACCGGCGATCTAACCCGTCAAAACGAGCAACGAGCGGCGTAGGGGCCGATTTCAATAAACCGACGTCAGACCTTCTCGTTTTATTTATTCATTTTTCCTGGACCACGAAGGGAGAAAGAGAGAGAGAGAGAGCTGGACGCTTCGAAAAACGGCCAGGGGAAAAAGAGGTGGAGTGGACGCCCTCTGCCGCGTTATAACCGCGGACACCTTAGCATTATTGCGTCTCGCGCGCGAAAACGCGAGGATCCACGACGCGAAATTATTGCGAGCCTCGAGCGCAGGTTTCGTCGTAGATCACGCCGTGGTTCTGGCTACCGACAGACCTTGTTCTCCATTGATCGACCATAGGCGAACGTCCAATGAATCGCTGGAATGACTTGTGATGGATTTTGAAGAGGAAATTTGAAGTCACGGAGTAATGGAAATTGTTGCTGGCTCAATTCTCGTTGGTACAATATCGTGATCTCCCGATCTCGTTTCTGTCGTCTCTCTATCGTGTCTAGATCGTCGGTCGACTCGCGTTTTATTCCTCGCCAAGGGATCTCCACCGAAAATCCTCGAACTGGGATTTTAAATTTCCGTCGATAACGAAGTGAAATTGCAAAAAATTTCAAAGTGATTTCCTGACAAACTTCCTGTTTATTTTGTCAGTTATGTCAGTTGCCTAGCAGACCGATGATATCATAATACACATCTCAGCGCGTATCGAACGCGCTATATCTAATCGAAGTAAAAACACCTTTCAAAGAAGACCTACTTCCCAACAGCTTCTAATCATCTCGCCACATACCCACAATCCCGCGGTACCCTATAATGCACCGATGCAACACGCCAAACATTCAATTACCAATTTCATTCTCCCAGAACGGCGCGCGTAACAATGTAACCGCGGTGTAGAAAGCGACGATCGAGAGCACTCTGTTTGCCCGAAAGCAACGCCGTACCTACTGCCGCAACGTCCGAGGAAAGCGGTTCGTTTCAAATCGATCCGCTCGTGATCGTTGTTTCGCTCTCTCGCAGTTTCGCGAAAAATTCCGCTTCACACGCGAGCTCGTTCCGCCTGCTATTGAAATGATCGAGCCCCTCGGACGAGAGTTGAACGCGATCCTCTAACCAACCGTGTGTATACCTACCACTCCATCTTTTCAACTCGTGCTTGATCGAAAATTCAATCTACGCGATTCGATCTAAGTGGATCGACAAAACGTTTCGTCGGGAAGAAACAGCGTGGCACCTATTACCCGGAGCTCGTTTCTCACCTTAGAACTCCGCGGCGCGGCGGCTCGTGTGCTAGGAGGAAGCGCGCGCGGACAAAAGCGCGTTCGAGATTCCAATTGGGTCGTGCTCCAGCCACGAATTATGGCGGATGCTCTGCCCTTTTGCATAGCCGTACCGTGAACATCGCGGAATCGTAGACCGGCTAACCTTTCGGTACGCCACGAGAGGATCCAGTTCAGTCGATCTTTGAGCCGCGAGCTCTCGCTCCTGGAATGGTCCTCCGAGTCGTGGGTGCGAGAATGTGTTCGGAATGGTCGTAATGAGGTATTGTTGCGCGGAAAATGGTTTGGAGAGGACGTGGTGGGACGACGGTGTAAATTGTAGAGTAGATTTAATGGATGGATAGAGTGAAATGTGAGGATTTTATTGATTTTACGGTTTTTTTACATGCGAATAATTTAGAGGGCAAATTTCATGCAGGAACATAGTCAGAAGCGATGATTTCCTTGATTTTACAATTTTTTTAGAAGCAACGTATTGTGTTAAGTTAGCTATTTAATATTTTAGTACTTTATTGGGAGAAAGGTTTTGAAATTTCGTATACAGTTAATGCCGAAAGTAATAATTTAGTTCTTCGTTGATTTCTCATTTTTAATTGCTGCATTATACTAGGTTCGACACTAGGGATATTGTAGGATACTCGGATTAACTTAAAATGAAACACAGCTTGTATAATATAATTTATTAATTATTCGATTAATTTTTAAAAAATACATTTTCATAATCATAGTATCACTCGCTATGTCACCAAGCCACACACTGAATTGCAACGAGTATAATAAAGAATTTTGGACCCAATTGCAAAAATACATTCGCTATAAAGATTTCAATGAGTACTTATACACACAGCACCCTCTCATAATTGTCCCCTTTGCATCAAAATCAAGGATCACGGCCATAATCCCAGCTCCCTCCTCTTGAAGGTAAAAAGAAGGAGTACTGATAACAGTCGTTGCAAATTACCCTGGCATATTAATTATAACGTATTAAACGTAGACAGAGTCGCAGTTAATTATTAGCGGGGCATCGATAAATCCCGTGGCAATTGTACAGAGGGTAGGGAGACGTTTCTCCCCCGTGTAAACGTCGGAGGATCGGTATCCGAACGGCCGCTAATCCGCGGCATTTTAATATTTAATTTAGCAGCGGCAGGCGAGCCGCGTAAAAAGCAGCCGACAACTTGTAACTTATGTAACGCGTCACCATCCACGCGGTGCGCCGCGCGCTTCGATAAATTACACCCTCTACTATACGTTCGAGCGACGAGCGTTCCGCGTGGAACACGCGCGCCTCCAAGTCGACCGGTTGAATTCTTGGCGATTTTCGCGGGGGAAAATTCGCTGAAAGCGCGCCACTACGAAGATCGAATGCTCCTCGTTTCTACGCGCGTGCATTTTTTCACCGTAAATCACCGCATCGAGTTCCCAGGCGAAACCGGAAAGTCCTCGAAGAAACCGCTTGAAGGAGATTCTAGCAGAATTCACAGGTGTTTCAGGTGTTAAGAGCGGTGATAGCTTGGACAATTTTCTGATATTTCTTTCGTCGTAATTGTGCAGTGGTTTCGTGGATTTTTTCTTGGTTTGTTTGAGTTTGTTGGTGAAATACACCGATAAGGGGATTTTTATGGAACTCGTTAGGTGTGCAAATTAATTCAATACCTTTTTTCATCAACTTTAATGTTCTAAATAATCTTCGTTATTTTGGATGACACTTCTCCATTTTTCGGGTAACTGACGAATTTTCTCTTTGGAAAAATGTAGGATTTCCGAAAAAAGGCACCGAATTTATTTGCACACCTAATATGTATCATGTAGTTCTCGAAAAAATATTTGACCCGTACTTCTTTTTCATCGAGTACCATTCAGATTGAAGGGGTGGAAACAGCCTCCTAATTTGAGATTTCGAAACATATAGTTTCAACTCCAGCAATACTAACCCTTTACTGACCCTTTTTTTTAATTAATTCCTAGACGGACATTTCTAACTTACCCAAGTAACTTACATTTTTTCCATAAGACAGAAAGGACAGCGCACTGTGAAAACTAAAAGAAAATAGTTACACAAAATTGCGCGTTTTGCACTATTGGTTACACACCTGTAAGATACAGACATAAACATTAAGGGGTTAAATTTATGAAAAATCCAAAATTAAATATCTCTGCAAATAATTCACATTCGCAAAAACGCTCAAATACGTATCCATTAATTTTCGCTCCAGATTCGCTAGAAAAATTTCAATTAAAATCAAACACACCTACTTACCGCATTTTACCAGTGTACCCACAATATTTTCACTTGGACCGTTTTCCTCAGAAAATTCGTTAAACGCGGGGTGAGTCGGGGTTGAGGGAGTTCGGTTCGAAGGTTGTAAGGTTCGAGGTGTCAGACGCCGTAGGGGGTCCCGAGCCTAGCCGGTGCTACATCATCCACGGGGACAGCGTATCCACTTGTTAGCGAAGCGGGCACAGCCACTGCCTACAAATACGTTTCCGCCGTGATAAATGGACTGCAACTCTCGAAATACGAAGGCATTCCGACTCCGGGCGTTGCTTGATTAATGAACTACGGGATTTCTACGGTAAGTCCGCGTACTGATTCGACCTCGGCTCTCTTCCCTCAGCCTCGCGAGCATCCTCGTATCCGTGGATATCCACGCGAAACTGTTGAATTTTTCTCTGGTCCTCCGATTGTACGACACACGCTTCTGTTTTTCGAGCAGAGCCTTCGGTGATAGGTACTTGTGATAACGGAACGAGGTGATTCATAACGATACGCTCGATTCTGTCGCTTATCTTCTCTTGCTTGGCATCTGTGCATCGTGTGTACCGTGTATTGTATGAATGAACCTGGATATTGTATAATTAATCATTCGCTATTGTTTCAGTATGACGTCGTATAATGGAGAAATGGATTGGTGTATTAAAATGTTGGATAGAGACTTTACGGAGCGAGGGTTTTTTTCTATGGGGTGCCATTTCAATTATGCAACTCGTAATTAAATTGTAATTTGAAGTCTGGGATGAAGCTTCCTTGATCCTGCAATGATAACATTAATTTTTTTTTTTGTGATATTGGTGTTATCGTGTAGAAATATTTGTACTTTTTTTTACTAACTTTTTAACATTGTTTAATTGCGAGTTCAAAATAAATTAATAAGTGGACACATATTTATTTCGTGTGAAAATACAAAAGGAATAGTATCTGTACATATGAAAAAGAATCTCTTAGAGCACTGTACTATATTTCACATCAGTCAATCACTTTTCTAGTATTTTTCTTTTTTTCTGAACGTTTGAAGAAAATGACAAAAATTCAATTTTCCTTAAATACAGAGGAATAAGAGTCGAGACCCGGCGATATTAATCGATTTCACGACAATATCCAGCAGAATGAATGATCACCAGGAACGGATCGAAAATGATCCTATTAGAAACCATTCTCGTATAAACGATATTTCTTCCCGACGAACCAGCTCCATCAACAACCCAAGCGACACCGCACACTTCTCCGATATCCTCCAATTACCACCCACTTAAACCAACAAGCCTCTCGATCAATTACACGACCACTAATCAACGCTCGCCCATTAACTTCACCAACCTAAATTACGAAACCCTCGGAGACTTCCAATCAACTTCCACTCTCCATCCTTCAACCGTAACCGCGTACAATTAAAATTCAATACATTTCCGCGAACAGAGTGTAATCTCCGCGTGGCAGTTTGTTGCCGGCTGTGAAAGTCCCAAAGGGGGGTTTAGAAGCTTAATTTTCTCGCGTCGACTCCCCCGCAGGCCGGACTTCTCCGGCTACAGGAGCGTACACCAGGCAAGATGGGGCCCGTACCGTGCCTGGCGAAGCGTAACGATAAATCAATAGCAGAGGCCCCGCGGTATTCTCGGTGGTGCCCATAATAAATTCATGAATTGTAAAACTGCTGCTCTCGCGCGGGACGAACCGTGGCGTATTGGATTTATTGGCCGACCTGACCCCGCTAAGACGCCTTCTCCGCTAAGGCCGCCGTGCTAGAGACCAGCGAAGGCGAGCGATCTTCACGAAAAAAGGAGAGAAAGAGTGAGAGAGAGAAACGCTGAAGGGAAGAAGAAGGAGGAGGAGGTGGAGATAGGGGAGGGTATAGGCGTTCGTGAACGTGGGTGATGTATGAACGAGTTAACGGGTCGCAATCCATCAGATGTATTACCAAATAATTTTCAATTACCCTGTATGAACGCGAGTGACTATGCGGGACGACCGGGGAGACAGAGTATCGACCACTCGATATCGATCCATCGTTCACCGTGTACGAATGATACGTGAGAGAAGGACGGGAACGATGGCGTCGTTGACCTTTGCGGAACGGGGTGAATGAGAATCGAGGATTGTCCGGGGGATTCTAATGAATGCGCCAGCGCCGTTGTGGATTTTACGCGGCGGGGTTGGACGTGTCAGGAATCCTGTGTGTGTCAAGGATTCCACGCGAACGTTGATGGTTCAAGATGAATGTAAACGTGGAAGTTGAATGGTGGGATATATTTCGAATGATCGTGCTTTGGAAGAATTGTCATTCTTGTTTTTAACAATGTATTTCCATGGCTAGTTTGGTGCAACGGTACTTCCGCCATTTTTCATATTCTTTTAGTTTGACAGTACTTTGTAATGATAAAAACTTCTTGAAAATGTAATTCGTGTCGAAGCTTGTAATTTAGATCAATATTTCCAAGGAACCTTTAAATTTGCACAACTTTTCCTATTTCCTTTTTTTTTTTTTAAACACCATTATATCGTCGCTATAAAATTTCATTCAAATATTTTTCGCGTTCGACACGAACCCACGGGAAGACCTAATACATAGGAACGCTACTTCCGCCATTTTTAATATTTCCCAACGCAATTTACAAGATCCTCGAAAACAAAAATCCAGAAAAATCCCGAAAATCGTGGATAATCCGCGTCCATTAACCACAGAAAATCTCCGTGTCGCCTTTATCCCGTAACGTCCATATTTCCTCGCGGGTTCGAGGGGGGCCTGTCGCAGAAGTATCGTTGGCGATTATGCGAACGCCATTTATCGAACGGCGTATACCAACACGGCCCGCGGTGTCCGGCGGAGTGGGGGGGAGAGCCGCAGAAAAGGCGCATGGGGTTCGGGGCCCGTAGTCGCGGAGAGAGATTACACGGTCGGGCAGTTAGAAGTGGTTTAGCGATAATTTAAACGCGCTAAATCAGAAACGCATTTACGAGATCGGCGTGAAATTTATAAATTAGCCGGCTGGCAGATTTGTGGCTGGTATTTATACATTTACACCGCCATGGGGCCCGCGCCGGGGCCCCGGTGCCCTGCTGGCAACGGAAAACCTCCGCGTGGCCCGGTGATTTACGCCGGAGCATCGGCGCCCCGGCGCGGCTCACCGCAGACAGAACGAAAATCGCCTTTCCTTGGCTGATACGCACCGATAAACCTCTGATTTCCCAAAGATCTCCGGCGAACCGTCAACTTCGCCGCTGTGGAGGGGTTGAAATAAATTTGAACGATAGGCTGATCATTCTTCTCCTGCCCTATCGAGAGCTACGAAGCGTTTTAACCGCGGTTGAATTATGAAAGGGACGAGGGAAATTATTGGTACTCGTAATGATTCGAGAGATAAGTATAAATAGTTTTACAGGTGTCTTTGTCTCGAAGCTGAGATTTATAGATTTCGCAGAATTTTTTCGTAATTCCTCTTGGGAAATTCGATGAAAAATGGATTCGGTTATTATCGAACGCATGGACAAAAAATTGCAAAAGTTCTCGGAGCAAAATTTGCTTAGGGGAGAATAACTAATCGGCATTTTGTATTATACGATTAATCATCGTGCGTGTGTTTGATGGAAAGTTTGAAAAACTTGTTAAGAAATTTAATCAGTTTGTGTCTCAATCTCTGTGTTAAAATTACTACCAATTACCTCCATTAGCGTGTTAAAATTGTCGATTTTGTAGTTGGGTACAATAATGGTTTACATAAGATATCAATTAATCGGACGATTCTATTAACCGCTCCTCTATGCGAAGATCGAAAATTGACAATAAATCACGGCAATTATACCTTCACGGTAATACCGATTACCGCGTGAAGGGGTGTTAAAAGGGAGAAAAGAAAGGTGGGATAAGAAAGGCGGGTATGCTTGTCGCGTTTTGCTATGGTGAAATGTAATAACGCCGCGGATAAAAGAGTATTAATCACAATATTTCACGCGATTCCGCAACGAGTGACAGAAAGTGTGCAACCGCACGCTAAATCACGAGAACGCCGACAAGTGGATTAACCTGGGCGAAAGGCACGTCGACCCTGCGTCGCTTTGTCGCGTAAATCGACGGCTTTCCTTCGCGGATGCGACAACGAACCGTTCTGCAATCCGCAGGACGATTACGCCTTTTGCATCATTCGCGGCCTGATCGATGAGGTACACGTCGACATTTGTAAAGAAATCCCCCGTGAACACGGGTTTAATTGAGACGGCCGATATGAAAGAAAATTCCTCGTTCCCTCTCGCTGTTTAGCGTGTTTTATCTCCTCTCGTGTTAGCTGCATTCTCATCCGCCGAGAATACCCGCTCTCCGTGTAATTTCTGACGAGTGATTGGTTTAGAGGACGTTGTGTACCATCTTTTGTTTCTCGCGAAATGCTCGTCGCCCAATTTAATCTAATTTCTTCGTGGTTAATAGAATACTAACGACGTAGCTTTTGAATAGCAAAGTTCGTCAATTTTTTGATTTAAACTGTCCAAGAGCTCAACGATGGATACTAGTTTTCTGATGTTATTACAGAATCTGTGATTTTATGAAATTTTCTTCAATTTTGTATATTGTTACTTTTTGAATTTTTATGAAATTAAATCGAACGTTTTTCTTTCCTTTCCAATGTCCTTCGAATGTTAAAAATCCGTCCGATTGTGACACCTTAATTTATCGAGCTCAGAACCACCCGAAATAAATTTACAATTTTTGACAGAAATTATTACTGAAGTAGGTAGCAAGGCTAACTTAACCTATTAAAAATTCCGCACCATTCATCAGAGCCGAAATTCTGGAAACTAACGAAACAGCAAGGTTGACAAACGTTTGCCTCGAGAGCTCTTAGCCGCATGGAGTATAGCGACTCTCGCATGCTTGAGCATTACGCTTAAGGACGATGTTGCGAGCGTTCATTATAAGGATGGAACCCGGCATGGGGTCGCCACGGAGTCGACACCCATCCCTGGGACGCTGTATTTAATTTCTCTTTAAGCTGGCCCTAAGAAACTAATGAGACACGCGTTACGGTTACCGGAAGTGGACATCGCGAATTTATTAATCGTACCTCTCCTTTCTTTCCCGTTCAATCCTCTCGACCCTTTGCTCCCTGTCGACGTTCTTATAAGAAAGAAAAAGATTCTCGTGACTTGATCCGCGACTTGAAACCTACCCTCCTGTCGTTTCAATTGTAAAAAAAGAATCGGTATCCTCGGGACTCGTATTTCTCGAGTGATTGCTTCATCAGGAGCGTGGTATCGTGTGACGGGCAGCAATTTCTGTGGTGGTCTCGAAGGGACTACTCACATCTGCTTAATTTTGAAAGTGCAATTTTTAAATTAATGATTTATTGTCACTCCTCACAAAGCAACGTTAATTTTTCTAAGAAAGTGACTGAAAATCTCACATCTACTCAATTTTCTCAATTAATTATTCTCAAAATTTTATTCACTCCTCGCAGGATAATTAAAGTTTCGATAAGAATAGCATCGAAACGACAGAAACGTGTGCTACACACCCTACCATAAATCAGAAGGATCTTAAAGCAAAAAGTGGCGAGATCGATATACCAACACATAGACTACCATATCCACAACTATGCAACACCGCGAAATGGAGAAACTCGTCCCTTACGCGCACTTAACCACGGATCGAAACGGCGGCTAATTAATTGAAACAGCGTCCTGGGAATCCGAACGATCGAGCTGAATCGGTTGGTTGGAACGAGGCCGGACGAGCGGTTCGCCGGCGATCTAAGCCGGCTCATAAAACGAGCGTACGTATGGCCGAGGTTTACGCCCGGTTCCCTCTGTCTCGACACGATTCCCATGCCGGCTCGGGACCGTTAGCCGCGCGAAATCCCCGGCTAAATTAGATTGATATTGAGCTTAAACTTGGACGCGATGCGAGCATCGCCGGGTATCATCGAACTGACTCGTCCAGGACGATGATTGGCACTGTTGGGATCCGCACCTGCTGTTTCATCGGAATTCCCGCGAGATGAGATTCCATAATTTTCTCACGATACACACGCAATGCAGAGGTAGTGGGATCGAAAGAAGTCCTCGCGACGCCGCGTGTGTTCAACATACGAAGCGTTCGATCGCGCGTCGCCTCCTGGCGAAACGTCAAAAACATAATCATAAAGGTTAACTGGAAGATTAATAGCGGTCGGATAGCGCGTGAGCGTGCTACAACCGAGACGGCTGATTTTTAATTGAGTCGTACTGCCGGGCCCGGTTCTTCGATTCCATCAAACCCATCGAGTTTAACTCGGGGCGACAGGATTTTATATCTCCGAGGACTCTCCTTTCCTCCACTTGATCCGCAGACCTTGCTGTCTTTGGAACATACGTGAACAGCAGGTTGAAACCTTGGAGGTGGATGTGTTCTAGAGTGGATCCTGAGAAGTATGCCAGTCCTGAGAAACTAAGTTGTTTAGGACTCAGGTGTATAAGCCTAAATCTGTGAAACTTAATCAGGCTTAAGGATTCGGACATCTCAGAGAACTCTCCTTTCCTACTATTGATCAGCAAACCTTACTATCTTTGGATTTATAGATGAACAGAAGGTTGAAACCTTGGAGATGGATTCTAGAGTAGATCCTGAGAAGCCATCAGCCTAAATCTGTGAAACTTAATCAGGCCTAAGGATTCGGACATCTCAGAGAACTCTCCTTTCCTACTATTGATCAGCAAACCTTACTATCTTTGGATTATAGATGAACAGAAGGTTGAAACCTTGGAGATGGATTCTAGAGTAGATCCTGAGAAGCCATCTCATGTTGTCTCCACAGATGATGGGTGCAAAAATTGTCTCACCACCAAAGAAGACGAACCTAGTCAACTCAGCTGTCAAACTCAGCTTCACGAATAATTAGCCTAAGGATTCACACTCAAACTTGACCATCCCTGGCTGTAAAGAATTTTGCTCTTGGTCTTCATTGTCACGCATTAAAGACACCTCCTTCAACATCTCCGCTGCGCCAAATCTCAGCTTCCCCCTTTCCAGGACACTATCCCCATCAGAACGAGGCGAACGGCCAGGACTTGCCAGGAATTGAACCTGACCCTTGGACAGAGCGTAAGAGGATGCAGCAGGGGAAACGAATACGGACCACCCGTCCGCCCCCTGTGCCCGGCAGTCCGTTTCTGCCGCGTCCAGCCGGGGAATTATTTATACCGTTGCCAGTTGTGAAGGAGGGAGGAGAGTCCAGTGGTGGCTGCCGGTGCGCCTCTCTTACATCGTCGTCGTAACTCAACTTAGAAAACAACGGCCCTGAGCGTGCATGTGTCCCAGGTAGCGGTAAATTAGTAGCGTGGGGCCCCGAATTTCGGCCGCCTTGCGCCGCCACGGAGCAACGGGGTCCCGCGGGGATGCGAGCAGTGTCCCTCAGGCTCTCTTCTTCTTCTCCTCCTCCTCTTTCTACGCTCCGCGTAGAGACGTCCCGCGGCGAGAGCCGGCACTCCTGATTAAAATTACTCTGCCGAGATCCGGCGAGATTTCCGCGGCGAAATTTATGAAATTGTCCCGGTTTATTGTTTTAAATGAGCTTGCGTTCCCGAAGAGATCACCGCCGGATAACGGCTTCCCTGTAAATCCACGGGGACAGGCGAGAGGGGAACGGTATGCGGCGGCGGGGGCGGTCGACCCCCTAGAGAGGACGTCCACCGTGAAAATCGTTCGAGGTTGAATCAGGATTAAAAGTGAAAAGGTCCTTTTTTCTCTGTGGTTTCGGTTCGTGTGTTTGTGTTCGGGGGATGGTTCGATTTTTGCCAGAGTTTTTAGGGTATCTTTGGGAACAGAGAGATGAATTGTTTTTTGGGAAGTTGAAGGGACGTAGATGTGGATATTTTACGAGGGAGGTTGAAAGAAGATTTATGCCAGCTGACAATGTTATGAAACATTGCACATTTTGAGAAAATGGCGAAACAGGGTACTCGAATACAAATTGATCTCACTTTACCATCGTAGATCGCTAGATAAATAAGAAACTCTTTGAAAATATAATTTTGGCAAGAAAGGGTTGAATTAACACACTAATACCAGAAACTATCGAAACACGTAAATCTACGTAACCTTAAAATCTTGAAAAAATCTTGTCACAAAGAGAACCACGTGCTAACCCATCTTTTTCTCCATAATCGAGGCCATCCGAAAGCACACCAATACCTCCTAAACTGGTTCCCGAAAGTAGATTTAAGAAAACCATCCTCCGATACGCTAGAAACGTTGTGGAATCAAGGAATCCGATCAAATTTTCGAGGCGGCCATTTCGAGCGAGCCACGATCGAAATTTATCACCTGGACTCGCGAGATCATCGTGAACGCCACGCCCATACGTATATCAGTGGCGAGAATTCGGTCAATCCGGTCGAGGTTAGGAGCCCGTGGTAGTCTAGCCAGGATAAATAATCACGAAAACGATCGTGAACACGCGAATAATAATACCAGGACACATACGCTTTTAAAAAAACTTTCACCCACGATTTCCTACGTGATAGTGACGTCAGTGTGGGTCTCAAATAGCCCGAATGACCGTGCCTGTCGATTACTCGACGACTTATAGTTACCGTGCTCTTAACAATTTAACTATGGAGACGTTACTTAGTCGTGACATTAATAAGCATGATTTCTCGTTGTGGCCAGCTGAACGCGTAGGCAAGAGTTTCGCGTGAAATGTGACCGTGGCCCAGGGTCTCAACGGGGAGCTTTTGAAATCAGGATGGCTGATTTTACTAGGACGCCTCGGGCGACGAATTTTTGGTGATCGCGATCCGATGAAAAGAAAAGAAAGAAGAAGAAAAAACAGTGCCTCGAGCGTCGTCGTCCGGCAATATTTAAAGAGACGAGGTCCGACGGTGCGTATTTCCAGAATATCGTCGACAAATGTAAATTCGACATTGAGTAACGAACTGTAGGATTCACCTGTCTGGTCGACTTTAAATAATTCGCGAACTCTTGGTCATTTATGGTGTTAGCGTACAAGGAGCTGTTCTTCTTCTACTTGAATATTCCGAGAATATTCGACACTTTATTCGGAAATATGGAGAATTATCGAATATCGCTGGGGCGTACAAGTGTTAAATTATGTGGATTTATTCCATGGAGAAGTTATGGTCGTGTCTGAAGTCTTCCAGAAATCTGCCAACTTTCGGGACACGTGCAAATCTAGAATATTTTAAATGGTCGCGAGTCTAGAATATTCCTGGGTCGATGACTTACAAAAACAAGGCGGGAAGAGGTTGATTAGCATATTACACATCTCCCTCGATCCCGTGTAGTTTTATGTGAAACATTTTTTCGTGGAGTAATCAAATCAGAGGTGGGCGTTAGATTTATCTGCCGTATTATCTCTCAACGATCGTTCTCAAATCAAAACGAACGTCACAGACCTACGAATCCCATTGTTTTTCTAAATATTATACATCGACCAAAGTTTCAATTTTACAACGTAAATATTTCCCCCCCAAAAAATAGTGAAAATCCCATTTAATCGCAGCACGATCCCGTCGCAAAGTTCACTCGAACAGTACCTTGTTCTGAACGTCTTAACACTCGACTCCGCTCGATCCCAATACGTCCACGAGCCACATGTCCGTTTCTTCGCCAAGCACGATAAGAGGCAGAGGAGCGAAAGGATTCCCTTATTGTTGGCCGGAGCGTGTTCACGACAACGTTGCTCACGTACAGCAACGTGCGCGGTATCGTAGAAATTGCTGTAACACCACACCGATCACGTAGCAGCGGATGGTCTCTCGACCTCGTCCGGCGATGATGATGATGGTGGTGCCTGGTCGCGGGCGCGCGCGAGCCCTCTTGGTGTGAATGAAGAGAGGACTAAAGATTACGAGCGTCGCAAATTGCTGTCAATTTTGGTGATTTTTCGTGGCGCGCCTCGCGCTGCAGACAATATCGCAGGTAAAAGCTCGATCGGTACGCTTTCGTGATGGACGGTAACGCAATCGATGCGGAATTTGTAATCGATCGATTACCATAGATCTTCACCACCACCAACACTCGAACCAACGTTATCTTTATTCGGTAAATTAATACTTGCCATTGGTGAAGCGTGTGCGTTCCCTTCTCTCGGCCGCTTTCGATTCACACCTGATGAATATTTAAAACGGTGCTCGAGACCTGCTGCTTGTCGAATCTGCCAGTCTGTTAATATCAGGCACATCTTGGGAGAATCTGTTGGTGAGTCTGTACACCCCACGGTAGACCTATGTGGAAGTCTAAATATAATTGGCAAGAGTGGAGGACGCACTCCTAAAGGAGTAGCATGAGACCAGATTCGAGGTCGAGATCGGTCAGCTTATGATAATTCGTTGACGACGTTGCTGCGTAACAGGTGTTCGATAAATAATCTTGAAAAGTTACGAACGAATCTCTCAGCGTGGAACATCCACTGTGGTGAATTTTTGGCGACAATCAGTGTCTAGAAATAGTCACGGTTATTAATATCCACGTGAACACGACAACACGCTCTACGTCGTATATGAGAATATCTAATAGGGAGATCTTTAAACGTGTTCGCGACCCCGATCTGTAGCTCCATAAATCTGAACAACCGAGTCAATTTTGAAACACCGGGGAACTTGCTCTTCCGTTATACGGAGAGTGTCTCTGAAATGGTCGCCGAACGTGAAAAGGGCTGAAATGTATAGGAAAAATTAAATTGAAAATGTGGGGTAATGGTGTTGTGCAATTTTTCTGTCCACCTTTTTGAAGGAAACATGACGCTTTTCGGTCGCAACGAGGGTGTGTATTCTGGAATTGCGAAGCTTCAAGCTTGAAATGATAGATTCGCCCTTAATATACAGAGTGTTTCAGAAGGTGTTGTTAATCTACGTGGAAAATGTAAAGTAACATTTTTTCGTATGAAGCTTCAGTTCCGAATAAATCGATGTTGAAAATTCGTGGAGTCGTTGAAAATCTGAGTTTATTTTGACACCGATGGATTTTTACTTATGAAACCACGTCAAGTCTCTCCTGTAGACAAAAATACAAATAGAGAACATCTCAAAGAGAAACTGCCTTAAAAACAGAACACAGTATAGCGAACGTTCACAGAAATGTGAGTGCGCGTTCAACAAATCAGCGTCGATTTATTCAAAAGCTTCCTACGAAAAAAAAGTTACTTCACACTTCCCCCTTACTTTTTCCTGCACATTCACAGCACAAATTCTGAAACACTTGGTATACAAAAAGCCGAAGCAACGTTGTTCCTCAGGATCGTAGCACAGGTGATCCAGCAAAGTCTCGAAGGGTCCAGTACGTCGCGGTACGTACACGTAGCAGGCGCGCACGGCGTGTAGGATGAAGTCTTCCCCGCAAAGCGACCATTATCGTTATGATCGCGGCCAGGTAGATGCCACCCCGTGATTACCGTATCGGCCGGCGATCGACGGCGACAGGACTCGCCATTATGCGATCGACACCTTCCGAGACACGTTCGCGCCGTAAATCATCGGCTAAACGGAAAAGCCCGACGGCTGTGTTCACGGCCGGACGAACGTTCGGCCACGGTGCACACGGTTAACGTGGCCGCGCGTGCACGCGCCTACACGTGCATTGATTTCACGCCGGGACACCGGTGGGTGTGAGCAAACACACGCCTGAAGATGCACGCGCGCTCGAGAAAAAAAGAGGGCCGCGCCGCGGCTGGTTGCCTCGAGGCGAACCTCCGGGGCCGTTGAAATTGCGAACGAGACGGAGGAAGGGTACCTGTGGATTGTTTAATCAATTGATGCTCGTCTGACATGTCGGATGTGACGACCGTGATACCGATGTATTATGTGGAAGTAGGGTTGTAAGTTGGGATGGAAGTATATTGCCTTGGTAGATTGTACTGTTTTCTGGGAAAGTGTTCTTCGTTTGATCATTTTGAGAAATTTGTACTTGAAATATTTTGTAATTGATAAATTGATAAAGTGGGAGTATCTAGGAGTGTGATAATGGTTGCATGCAAAAGGGGTTTTTATTTTGCTTGCTATTTGTGATATCGATGATATCGACGTATTATGCGGAAGTAGGGATGGAAGTATGTGGTCTTGGTAGGTTGTACTGTTTTCTGGGATAAGGGTTCTTCGTGAGAGAAATTTATACTTCAGATATTTTATAATTAATAAATCGAGAAGGTGGGTTCGACAAGAGTGTCAAAATGGTTGCCTGCTAAAGGGATTTTTTTTATTTTGCCTGATACTTCGGTATCGTGATACTGTTACTTGATAAACTCTGGGCTCTTGCATTCATAAAACTTCACTAAACGATGATTTTCAAAAATTTAAACAATACTCCTTCCTAAAATGAAATTAAAAAACTAAAGAGCAATAAATAACGCGCAAGATAACCTGAATTCCCCCGGCAGAATGATCAGAGATGGAATCTCGCGAGCGGAAACAGGGGCCCGTGAAACCGGAGCTAGATCGGTCCGTCAAGGATACAGATGTCTCGTTCATTATGACGCGAAACGAGCGAAAGAAAAGCAAGAGGTGGATAGGGACCTGTCGCGGCCGGGAAAGGCATGAAATTCCCGCCATTCACGATGTCAGCTATTAACGGACGCGCGGCGTCTACATCCTTTACAAGTCAGCTGCTTTGTAGCTTGGCCGAGGTCTATGGGCACCGCTCGCTCGTGCGCTTGCGCGACCACGCTTGCTCGCTTCCAGCTCAAAGCTTTTAACCGCACAATCATTCCAGCTGGGTCTTGGGAACCGACGGATTATAATAACGTTAACACACGGAATTACACGTTAAGGGCCGGCTGATTCGCGCGACTTTTCATCGGCACGCACGTCGTCCGTCGTCGTCGAACGATTTGCGTCAATGGAACGTGGAACGTCCATAGGTTGACGCGTAATCAACGAGCAACGCTCAACGGTCTTTTGTTAATATTTTTATTGTCTTGCCAGACAGCGGCGGTGCCGGCGGCATTCGTGCCCACGGGGCTTATTTATAGGCGCGCGTCGCAAGCCGCGAGAAACGAGCAGCCGCGCTTTCTTCCCCCATCCACGGTTTTCATTGCACAGCCCTCCCTAGAATTTATTAATTACCATGTGTCACGGCGTGTTCAGCCTCGCGATAGACGAGACGTGGACAATGCGCGTGAAGATTCAGTGTCTGTATCTGTGAAGCAGTGTGGGAAGAGACGGCGAAGTCTTCTGGGCTTTCGAAGTCTTCTGGGCAACGAATTCGAACTTGCTGGTGAGATATCGATTTTTTAGAGCGGAAAGAAGGTGCGAAGGAATTCATTGTTATTGGAAAAATTCGAAGGTGTCTTTTGGGAAATTTTTGAGGATTGATTAGGAGTGTTTTTGGGTACTTGGATTACTTTGGAGTGGATTTAGTAATTAACCCTTTAACAGGAAATTTAATTTGACAAAGTGAGACTCAAATATCGTGAAACTTTTGATATTCAAAAATTATCGATTACTATAAAGAATTAACCCCTTAACTTATAGCAACGAATCTGACTCGTGGCAGAGATTCTGGTTAAGATGTGACAAAAATCGCTATATTAGTAGGAAGAATTAATTGTAATCCTAACTTTTGCTTGAATTTGTAAGACTGAGGATTACTAAATGTAATTAATCTGTAGCAGATTGGCTTTAGTTACCTGATACGTACTGAAACAGTAAATGGCTGACGCTTAGATGCATAGTCAGAAAAGAAATCATAGGTTAAGGGGTTAACTGTGATATAATTTTATTACCTTTCGTTTACTAAGGCCATATTTTAAATCACAGATAAGGAGAATTTAAATGTGATAAGGAGTACAAGTATAAAATTACAAAGGGTTAACTTGTCCACAATCTCAAGTACCAAGTAAAATAATAATTCATCCACGACCAAATAACTCTGTATCGAATGAATAGACGCTCCGCGCCATTTCCGACAGCATCCTCCTCGTCCACTGAATCGCTAATGTCCTCTAACGCCGCAGCATCCGAGGAATCCAGTTCTGTAACGCGTCTTGCAAACATCCAGAAGGGAAAACGACGGAAATCGATGGACGAAGGTCGACCGGGCTCGCGTAATCGCTTGAAAATAGCTTCGATTACGGGCAATGGATCGCTGCGTCGCGGCGGCTCCTCGTCCGCAGGATGCTCGAATATCTCCCGAGGGGGGAATCGATTGTGAAAGCCACGAATGGGGACAATCGAGACGGTCGATCGAGAGATTCGGACGGTCCTAAGCGGCAGCAGGCACCAGTTGAAAACTGGGCGGATCGTAAAAACTAAGCAAACGCGCGTAAACTACGAAATTTATGGAGACGCCTGTTGAGCACCGCAAACGAGGAATTAGAAATCGACCTCCATCTCTCGACTCCGGCCGAGGTCGTTATGATAATTCGGTGAAACTGGAATTGGAGTATAATATCCATGTCGTGTTCACTTACACATCTACGCACACAGATGACGAGGAATCCTCGTGGCGAAATAATATCAGGAAGATGAGGCTTCTTTTTCTCGCGAGGTTGTTTATTCTAGGAATTATATCTCGATGGTTTCTATTTTTCGATCGTTTCGACAACCTACACGGATTCCTTGTTTACCTGTTGCGATATCAAAACTGAATTAAACGACGGCTGAGTTAGTGCTTTTACTTTTTTTTTTTTTTGCAATACTGTTGTCGCTATTATCCTATCAGCTGTACGTTCAAAGTTCACAGTTTCACCTTTCAATCGATGACTTTTTTATTCGTTCGTTTTCTAAATCAGAATTTTCGAGGGTCCCTGATAAATCAGCGTTTCAAGTTGGAAATTTTGAGTTTGTTAATTTCCAAGTAAATCGAATGCTTTAATATCGACAGAGTTTAATCGACGCGAGGACGATCACGATGGGCGTTCAAAGTATCACGAATTACGAGGCTCGCGTTCGCCGGCGCGACCTGCTCTTCTCTTTTCGTCGAAAAGGGAGCTCGTCCTCGTTCCTAGCTGGTCAGCTAACATAAATTTCGTCGGTATCGTCCTCTTTCGTTCTCTCTCCCCTGGTAACCCGGCTGCACCCTGTGGCTTTTAACAGGGACCAGGGCAAGATGAACGGATACGAAGCAGCTAGCCCATCTTCCCGCGTAAACTGGAGTACCTATCTCGCCGCTCTTCTTTTTCCCCCATTCGAACCTCTCAGACGTGTTTGCCTCGTAAATATTTCCTCCTCTTTACGATTTCAAAAACCTATTTGCTACCATGCGTTCACCCTTCGAAACAACCTATACTACCAACGAAAAAGAAACAAAATCACGAAAAATAAGTGTCCATAAAAGATTGCAGCCTCTTGAAAAATTTACACCGGGTCAAATGTGACCCGATTGTCCTGAAATCTCTTTCAAACGCAGGCGAAACTTACCAGGCATTAAAATACACTGTGACTAAAATAACAAACATATTTACAATATAGAGAAAGGAGAATCGTGTCTCTCTGTTTTGAATGCAAGTTGAATTAAGAGAAATCTAAAAGCCGGGTCAATATTGACCCAGCATTCGCCGTCCGAAGGTTCATAAACGAGAAGCGTTCCTGTTCATTTTTATTTAAACATATCAAACGAAGAAATGCGGACATCCAGCAATGTTTATCCAACTTCCAGTGTATTCTAATTAACCCACACGAATTCTCCGCACCGTAAATGCCCTTTCCCATAGATTTACTGCCCCATAACTCATTGAAATGTATAAAACGATCAGCAATCCAGGTAGTTTCATCAACCTGTAAGCACAGCGCTGTTTCATCCACCTCTTCCGTTTCGCCCCGTGTCGCAAACGAAAGTTCAACCACGTGCTCGTGCAACCTCGGATCATCCGTCAGCTGATGCCCTCCACCCCCGCGCCCTCCCGGCGGCAAGACAATGATCGTTAAAGCGTTCCGTGATCGCGCCGAGGAATCTTCCGCTTGCTGTGGTGCTCCTCGCGAGCGTTATCATTCAAATGTATATTAACGTCGCGGCGTAATAGAAAATTTATCGTCTTGCCGGCACAATGCCGTGCGCTCCGGGACGCGCGTGCAATCACGTTTATTTCTCGCTCTCAAGGTGCATCCACGCGCGCGTAATTCCGCCTCTCTCGAAAGAGGGAGAAACTTTGCAGGTAGACAGACAAACACGCACACATACGTAGGCACGCACAGGCTATGGAAAGCGATAAAATACAAAAGAGACGTAGAGAAGAAGAAGAAGAAGAAGAAGAAGAAGGAGAAGATCCACCGCGCGAGTTCTTTCAGCGAGCAATTTATGGATCCGCACGCGGCACAGTGACATAACCGAGGATCATTTTTCTTCTTGGACTGACAGCGTCGCATCCCGGGGAAACTAATCTGTCCTGTGATCGAGATGAATCGAATTTCTCGACGCGCGGATGTAATTATCTATCTTGGATAAAGAAGAGAAAAAAAAAAGAAGAATGAGGGGAAAAATATACGCGAGACAGAGAGGGTAGGGAGAGAGTGGAGGAGTATACGATTTCTCTGTGTAGCGCGGAACGGTGACATTTTCACTGCGTCGATGTATCGACGATAATTGCCCAACGAACGAGACCGCGCGAGATCCAGCGGCAGATAAAGTGAAGCACCGCCGGTTGATACAATCTGATTTATATTGAACACGAGGCGAGTAGTACTGCCGCGCGGCTGCTTTTCAACGCGGCTCCACGACGGCGACCTCGCGACGCGTTAATTGATATTTTATTTAAATCGTCCGCTACGTCGATCGAGATCCCAAGATCGACGTTGCGACACACGTACACACACAGGTGAATATTCTTTACGAGTTCTGCGAAAATCAGCCACTGCCTTTCCTGGTGATACGAATGGACCATCCTTGGACTGATTAGGAGCTGATTATGGGCTGTCAGCGACATTTTATTTCCCGGTTGAATCGTTCAGGGTAATTTTTTAACTCGTCTGGGTATAATTTCCACGTTGCGAATTCGTTAGATTTCATTATACGTCCTTTGAAAGTGTTTTTGAGAAACTTTTACGAATACACTGCGTGACATTTGAGTAATAACAAGGAGAAGAAAGAGACGGAGAAGAAGATACATACATACAGAAGTTG